>NC_079197.1:3690924-3990924 GCF_029499605.1 Hyla sarda
CTATCTATCTATCTCATATCTATCTATCTATCTATCTCATATCTATCTATCTATCTATCTATCTCTCTCTCATATCTATCTCATATCTATCTATCTATCTATCTATCTATCTCATATCTATTTATCTATCTCACATCTATCTATCTATCTCAAATCTATCTATCTATCTATCTATCTATCTATCTATCTATCTATCTCTCATATCTATCTCTCTCACATCTATCTATCTCACATCTATCTATCTCACATCTATCTATCTATCTCATATCTATCTATCTATCTATTTATCTCATATCTATCTATCTCATATCTATCTATCTATTTCATATCTATCTCATATCCATCTATCTCATATCCATCTATCTCACATCCATCTATCTCACATCCATCTATCTATCTATCTATCTCATACCTATCTATCTATCTCATATCTATCTATCTCATATCTATCTCATGTCTATCTATCCCATATCTATCTATCTATCTCACATCTATCTATCTCACATCTATCTATCTCATATCTATCTCATATCTATCTATCTATCTCATATCTATCTATCTATCTATCTATCTATCTCATATCTATCTATCTATATCATATCTATCTATCTCACATCTATCTATCTCATATCTATCTATCTCATACCTATCTATCTCATACCTATCTATCTCATACCTATCTATCTATCTATCTATCTCATATCTATCTATCTATCTCATATCTATCTCATATCTATCTATCTCACATCTATCTATCTCACATCTATCAATCTCATATCTATCTATCTATCTCATATCTATCTATCTATCTCATATCTATCTATATCTCATATCTATCTATATCTCATATCTATCTATATCTCATATCTATCTATCTATCTCATATCTATCTATCTATCTATCTCATATCTATCTATCTATCTCATATCTATCTCACATCTATCTATCTCACATCTATCTATCTCATATCTATCTCATATCTATCTATCTCATATCTATCTCATATCTATCTATCTCATATCTATCTATATCATATCTATCTCATATCTATCTCATATCTCTCTATCTATCTCATATCTATCTATCTCATATCTATCTCATATCTATCTCATATCTATCTATCTCATATCTATCTCATATCTATCTATCTATCTATCTCATATCTATCTATCTCATATCTATCTATCTATCTATCTATCTCATATCTATCTATCTATCTCACATCTATCCCTCTGATATCCCGTCAGGCTGTGTGGACAGATCTCTGGTATTAGGCGGATATATCTGGGGAGGAATCCCATTCCGCGGCGCCATCCCCTGGACTCTCGGTAAATCCGCCTTTTATTAACAGTCAAGACCTCAAATCCAGACTTGATTGTCCATAAAAGCTTCAGAACAAAGAAAAACTCGCGGTTTAATATGCAATGCGCCAATTACTTCTGTATACAGGAGAGAGGAGGATCCTGGGTACTGACCGGATAATAATGGGCGAGAGGCTGACAATCTAAATGAGGAACGGAGGAAGGATCCAGAATTATTGGAGAAAACGATTGAGAAATAATCCGGAGCCAAAATCAGCAAATCAAAGACTAAGAGAGAAAACAGACAGACCAGACCCTATACTGTACCCCGAGTGTCATCATCCTGTACCCCGAGTGTCATCATCCTGTACCCCGAGTGTTATCATCCTGTACCCCGAGTGTCATCATCCTGTACCCCGAGTGTCATCATCCTGTACCCCGAGTGTCATCATCCTGTACCCCGAGTGTCATCATCCTGTACCCCGAGTGTTATCATCCTGTACCCCGAGTGTTATCATCCTGTACCCCGAGTGTTATCATCCTGTACCCCGAGTGTCATCATCCTGTACCCCGAGTGTTATCGTCCTGTACCCCAAGTGTTATCGTCCTGTACCCCGAGTGTCATCATCCTGTACCCCAAGTGTTATCATCCTGTACCCCGAGTGTTATCATCCTGTACCCCGAGTGTTATCATCCTGTACCCCAAGTGTTATCATCCTGTACCCCGAGTGTCATCATCCTGTACCCCGAGTGTTATCATCCTGTACCCCGAGTGTTATCATCCTGTACCCCGAGTGTCATCATCCTGTACCCCGAGTGTCATCATCCTGTACCCCGAGTGTTATCATCCTGTACCCCGAGTGTTATCATCCTGTACCCCGAGTGTCATCATCCTGTACCCCGAGTGTCATCATCCTGTACCCCGAGTGTCATCATCCTGTACCCCAAGTGTCATCATCCTGTACCCCAAGTGTTATCATCCTGTACCCCGAGTGTCATCATCCTGTACCCCGAGTGTCATCATCCTGTACCCCAAGTGTCATCATCCTGTACCCCGAGTGTTATCATCCTGTACCCCGAGTGTCATCATCCTGTACCCCGAGTGTTATCATCCTGTACCCCGAGTGTTATCATCCTGTACCCCAAGTGTTATCATCCTGTACCCCGAGTGTTATCATCCTGTACCCCGAGTGTAATCATCCTGTACCCCGAGTGTTATCATCCTGTACCCCGAGTGTTATCATCCTGTACCCCGAGTGTTATCATCCTGTACCCCGAGTGTTATCATCCTGTACCCCGAGTGTTATCATCCTGTACCCCGAGTGTAATCATCCTGTACCCCGAGTGTTATCATCCTGTACCCCGAGTGTTATCATCCTGTACCCCGAGTGTCATCATCCTGTACCCCAAGTGTCATCATCCTGTACCCCGAGTGTTATCATCCTGTACCCCGAGTGTCATCATCCTGTACCCCGAGTGTCATCATCCTGTACCCCGAGTGTTATCATCCTGTACCCCGAGTGTTATCATCCTGTACCCCGAGTGTTATCATCCTGTACCCCGAGTGTCATCATCCTGTACCCCGAGTGTCATCATCCTGTACCCCGAGTGTCATCATCCTGTACCCCGAGTGTCATCATCCTGTACCCCGAGTGTTATCATCCTGTACCCCGAGTGTTATCATCCTGTACCCCGAGTGTTATCATCCTGTACCCCGAGTGTTATCATCCTGTACCCCGAGTGTCATCATCCTGTACCCCGAGTGTTATCATCCTGTACCCCGAGTGTCATCATCCTGTACCCCGAGTGTTATCATCCTGTACCCCGAGTGTTATCATCCTGTACCCCGAGTGTTATCACCCTGTACCCCGAGTGTTATCACCCTGTACCCCGAGTGTCATCATCCTGTACCCCGAGTGTCATCATCCTGTACCCCGAGTGTTATCATCCTGTACCCCGAGTGTCATCATCCTGTACCCCGAGTGTCATCATCCTGTACCCCGAGTGTCATCATCCTGTACCCCGAGTGTTATTATCCTGTACCCCGAGTGTTATCACCATGTACCCCGAGTGTTATCATCCTGTACCCCGAGTGTCATCATCCTGTACCCCGAGTGTCATCATCCTGTACCCCGAGTGTTATCATCCTGTACCCCGAGTGTTATCATCCTGTACCCCCAGTGTCATCATCCTGTACCCCGAATGTCATCATCCTGTACCCTGAGTGTTATCATCCTGTAGCCCGAGTGTCATCATCCTGTACCCCCAGTGTCATCATCCTGTACCCCCAGTGTCATCATCCTGTACCCCCAGTGTCATCATCCTGTACCCCGAATGTCATCATCCTGTACCCCGAGTGTTATCATCCTGTACCCCGAGTGTCATCATCCTGTACCCCAAGTGTTATCACCATGTACCCCGAGTGTTATCACCATGTACCCCGAGTGTTATCATCCTGTACCCCGAGTGTTATCACCATGTACCCCAAGTGTTATCATCCTGTACCCCGAGTGTTATCACCATGTACCCCGAGTGTTATCATCCTGTACCCCAAGTGTTATCATCCTGTACCCCAAGTGTTATCACCATGTACCCCGAGTGTTATCATCCTGTACCCCGAGTGTTATCATCCTGTACCCCGAGTGTTATCACCCTGTACCCCGAGTGTCATCATCCTGTACCCCAAGTGTTATCATCCTGTACCCCGAGTGTTATCATCCTGTACCCCGAGTGTCATCATCCTGTACCCCGAGTGTTATCATCCTGTACCCCAAGTGTCATCATCCTGTACCCCGAGTGTCATCATCCTGTACCCCGAGTGTCATCATCCTGTACCCCGAGTGTTATCATCCTGTACCCCGAGTGTCATCATCCTGTACCCCAAGTGTCATCATCCTGTACCCCAAGTGTCATCATCCTGTACCCCGAGTGTCATCATCCTGTACCCCGAGTGTCATCATCCTGTACCCCGAGTGTTATCATCCTGTACCCCGAGTATTATCATCCTGTACCCCGAGTGTTATCATCCTGTACCCCAAGTGTTATCATCCTGTACCCCAAGTGTCATCATCCTGTACCCCGAGTGTCATCATCCTGTACCCCAAGTGTTATTATCCTGTACCCCAAGTGTTATTATCCTGTACCCAGAGTGTCATCATCCTGTACCCCGAGTGTTACCACCCTGTACCCCGAGTGTCATCATCCTGTACCCCGAGTGTCATCATCCTGCACCCCGAGTGTCATCATCCTGCACCCCAAGTGTTATCATCCTGTACCCCGAGTGTTACCATCCTGTACCCCGAGTGTTATCATCCTGTACCCCGAGTGTCATCATCCTGTACCCCGAGTGTCATCATCCTGTACCCCAAGTGTTATCATCATCCTGTACCCCGAGTGTTATCATCCTGTACCCCGAGTGTTATCATCCTGTACCCCAAGTGTTATCATCCTGTGTCACCCCAAATATTATCATCCTGTACCCCAAGTGTTATCATCCTGTACCCCGAGTGTTATCATCCTGTACCCCGAGTGTTATCATCCTGTACCCCGAGTGTTATCATCCTGTACCCCGAGTGTTATCATCCTGTACCCGGAGTGTTATCACCATGTACCCCGAGTGCCATCATCCTGTACCCCGAGTGTTATCATCCTGTACCCCGAGTGTTATCATCCTGTACCCCAAGTGTCATCATCCTGTACCCCAAGTGTAATCACCCTGTACCCCGAGTGTTATCACCGTGTACCCCGAGTGTTATTATCCTGTACCCCGAGTGTCATCATCCTGTACCCCCAGTGTTATCATCCTGTACCCCGAGTGTTATCATCCTGTACCCCGAGTGTTATCATCCTGTACCCCGAGTGTTATCATCCTGTACCCCGAGTGTCATCATCCTGTACCCCGAGTGTTATCATCCTGTACCCCGAGTGTCATCATCCTGTACCCCGAGTGTTATCATCCTGTACCCCGAGTGTTATCATCCTGTACCCCGAGTGTTATCATCCTGTACCCCAAGTGTTATCACCCTGTACCCCAAGTGTTATCACCCTGTACCCCGAGTGTTATCACCGTGTACCCCGAGTGTTATCACCGTGTACCCCGAGTGTTATCACCGTGTACCCCGAGTGTTATTATCCTGTACCCCAAGTGTTATTATCCTGTACCCCAAGTGTTATCATCCTGTAACCCGAGTGTTATCATCCTGTACCCCGAGTGTTATCATCCAGTACTCCAAGTGTTATCATCCTGTACCCCAAGTGTTATTATCCTGTACCCCAAGTGTTATCATCCTGTACCCCAAGTGTTATCATCCAGTACTCCAAGTGTTATCATCCTGTACCCCAAGTGTTATCACCGTGTACCCCAAGTGTTATCACCGTGTACCCCAAGTGTCATCATCCTGTACCCCAAGTGTCATCATCCTGTACCCCAAGTGTCATCATCCTGTACCCCAAGTGTTATCATCCTGTACCCCAAGTGTTATCATCCTGTACCCCGAGTGTTATCATCCTGTACCCCGAGTGTTATCATCCTGTACCCCGAGTGTCATCATCCTGTACCCCGAGTGTTATCACCATGTACCCCGAGTGTTATCATCCTGTCTCCCCTCTTCTAGGACCAGTCACTAGGTTCCAGCTGGCCCAGATCTGTAGTGCTTCTCGCCAGTTCTTAGACTTCTTCTTTCTTCCGTCCTGAGATTTCGGATAAGTCTTCAGCTTTTCGCTGCCTCCTCCAGAATACAGATATAAATTATTTGCCCTAAAACACAAAATTTCTTCCAACTTTGTCGCAGAATCCCGTACACCTGCCCAGGAAGCAGATCCTATAAATCCTCCTCTACGATGCTCTGCGTGTGGGGGAGGGGAGCAGGAAACAGAATATTTACACTTTGCTACAAACTTCCATCCTCAGAACATGAAACGCGTCGGTGTCGCAGAACAGAACCATGACCCTTCTCCTCTAAACTAGAGTGACCCCCCCCCCCCCCAATACAGAGGGGGACGGGACAGCGGCAGAAAAGGGGGGATGGGGGCAACCAGATTTTAGAGCCCAGAGGTTGTTATGGATATGGAGAGCAAAAGAACAATGGCGCGAGCACCTGGGGAGGAGGAGGGGTCAATGTTCACGGCTGATCCGTGTTATGGCAGCGGCTGGCAGTCCATTAACCCAGTAAATCTCGGCTTCGAGAGGATGAGATGTTGAAAGGTCGGCGCACACAATGGGGGGTGAGGTTGGTTCATGACAAGGTAATGACACCACCTGCGGCACAACGTGTAGCCGTGACGACTCTAGTGACTCACCAGACATGGTTGTTTTGGGGGGGGGGGGGGGGGGGTGATTCCGCTGGGCTCCCCATTGCTACCTGCAGCATGAGCCCCATAACGCCCTGCGATTATAGGTGGGCAGATCCCGCTCCTTTCTATTCCAGAACCACCTCTTATCTCAGAATGGGTGACACACCAAATTTAATCCCCTGCCTAAAACTGTGCCCAATCCCCCCCCCCCCCCCCCCAAACCACAAAACTCCCCCCCCCTTTCTTTTCAGAAAATCGTAATGAATCGAATTCATTAGATGATCTGACACGAGGCCTCGTCTATAGGATTGACCTCAGAACCGGATCAATACCCAGCTCTCCTCCGCAGTTCATAGCATGGAGATCATCGCATTATCTGCATCTAGAACTGGATTTATGTGGAGATTCCTATAGAGCACGGCCATGATACTGAGGTCACCGCCAAAACACGTCCCGCAGAGCCCATTACCATGGAGGCAGAGTCATCTGCGCAGAGCTTCGAGGCATCTACAAGAAAAGTGTGCAGAACCCTCTGCTGAAGATAACGAGTAATGAAAGAAGCTAGAACTTTCTGAAGACATGAAGACAAGTATCTAGAACTCTAAAGACGGAGCTACAATGGGTACGGACCCTGCGGCACTTCACGGTATAGATGTCTACAATGTCCTGTGTAGAAACTTTGTAGAGCTTCACTATGAAAGAAGCTAGAACTTTCTGCAGAACACGAAGACATTTAGGCCACACAGCGCCGCCTTGGTAGAAGTATCTAGAACTCTAAGGACGGAGCCACAAGAGGTAAAGACCATATGGCACTTCACGATATAGAACTTATGAATGTCCAGAATGTCCAATGAAAGAAGCTAGAACTTTCTGCAGAACATTAAGACATTTAGGCCACGCAGCGCCCCCTTGGTAGAAGTATCTAGAACTCTAAGAACGGAGCACGAAGGGGCCATGCGGCACTTGTAAACGTCTATAATCCCCAGTGTAGAAACGTTATAGAGCGCCACAAAAAAGCTATAACCTTCTGCAGAAAGCCTGTAGACCAGTGGTCTCCAAACTGTGGAACACCGGATGTTGCAAAACGACAAATCCCAGCATGGCTGTCCGGGCATGCAGGGAGTTGTCGTTTTGCAACATCCGGCATGCTGGGAGTTGTCGTTTTGCAACATCCAGTGGTCCACAGTTTGGAGACCACCGGTCTATAGGCCTTGGAGCTCCACAGTGTAGGTATCTGGAACCCTTAGAAGTAAACAACAGCTTAGAAGTTAAGCAGAACTATACAGTATAATAATCTAGAACTTTCTGCCCAGAGCTCCAGGTCATACAACATTCCACAGTAGAAGTACCTAGAACGTTTATTACACAGCTTCAAAGCCTTTACAGCGCACAGTACATGGGACCTTCTACACAGAGATCCTCGATAATCATTTCTAGATCTTATTGCACATAATGGGCCTCATGTCATATTTTTCCTAATATCAAAGTGAATTTTTTACACGTCATCACATCCCAAAAAGACGGCAAAAACAGGTGAAAACTATCAAAAATCTATTAGCATGTGAAAAAAAATGTAAAAAAAATAAAATACTGAAAATGGTGAATAAGGTGAAATAACAGGGAAAATAAACTATAATAAATAAAGTGAAATGCATTTCCTTCGGACTTTTTTTCACCATAATGTATGCGGAACTCCATAAATACATAATACGTAACTCCCTGCACAGAACTTTATTGTAGCACCTAGAACATCATGTGAAGAACTCCAGGCTGAACAGACTGATGAAGATAGAATGTTCCGCGCTGTGTTCTCAACCTTTTACTCTCAGCAGAATTTCTAGTCTAGTGGATGTTGTCTGCAAGATATCAGTGCAGGTCTCCTACGTAGAACCTTCTAAGCAGCGCTCTTATCTCTATATAACATCAGGACTTATCTATGGAACTAGAAATCACCAGTAACCAGAACTCCATGGTATAAGTATCTGGACTCCCTGCACTGATCTCCCGGTATAAGTATCTGGACTCCCTGCACTGATATCCCGGTATAAGTATCAAGACTCCCTGCACTGATCTCCCGGTATAAGTATCTGGACTCCCTGCACTGATCTCCCGGTATATGTATCTGGACTCCCCGCACTGATCTCCCGGTATAAGTATCTGGACTCCCCGCACTGATCTCCCGGTATAAGTATCTGGACTCCCCGCACTGATCTCCCGGTATAAGTATCTGGACTCCCTGCACTGATCTCCCGGTATAAGTATCTGGACTCCCTGCACTGATCTCCCGGTATAAGTATCTGGACTCCCGGCACTGATCTCCCGGTATAAGTATCTGGACTCCCCGCACTGATCTCCCGATATAAGTATCTGGACTCCCCGCACTGATCTCCCGGTATATGTATCTGGACTCCCTGCACTGATCTCCCTGTATAAGTATCTGGACTCCCTGCACTGATCTCCCTGTATAAGAATCTGGACTCCCTGCACTGATCTCCCTGTATAAGTATCTGGACTCCCCGCACTGATCTCCAGGTATAAGTATCTGGACTCCCCGCACTGATCTCCCGGTATATGTATCTGGACTCCCTGCACTGATCTCCAGGTATAAGTATCTGGACTCCCTGTACTGATCTCCCGGTATAAGTATCTGGACTCCCTGTACTGATCTCCAGGTATAAGTATCTGGACTCCCTGCACTGATCTCCCGGTATAAGTATCTGGACTCCCTGCACTGATCTCCCTGTATAAGTATCTGGACTCCCTGCACTGATCTCCCGGTATAAGTATCTGGACTCCCTGCACTGATCTCCAGGTATAAGTATCTGGACTCCCTGCACTGATCTCCAGGTATAAGTATCTGGACTCCCTGCACTGATCTCCCGGTATAAGTATCTGGACTCCCTGCACTGATCTCCCGGTATAAGTATCTGGACTCCCTGCACTGATCTCCAGGTATAAGTATCTGGACTCCCTGCACTGATCTCCAGGTATAAGTATCTGGACTCCCTGCACTGATCTCCCGGTATAAGTATCTGGACTCCCTGCACTGATCTCCCGGTATAAGAATCTGGACTCCCTGCACTGATCTCCCGGTATAAGTATCTGGACTCCCTGCACTGATCTCCGGGTATAAGAATCTGGACTCCCTGCACTGATCTCCCGGTATAAGTATCTGGACTCCCTGCACTGATCTCCCGGTATAAGTATCTGGACTCCCTGCACTGATCTCCAGGTATAAGTATCTGGACTCCCTGCACTGATCTCCCGGTATAAGTATCTGGACTCCCTGCACTGATCTCCCGGTATAAGTATCTGGACTCCCTGCACTGATCTCCGGGTATAAGTATCTGGACTCCCTGCACTGATCTCCCGGTATAAGTATCTGGACTCCCTGCACTGATCTCCCGGTATAAGTATCTGGACTCCCTGCACTGATCTCCCGGTATAAGTATCTGGACTCCCTGCACTGATCTCCCGGTATAAGTATCTGGACTCCCTGCACTGATCTCCCGGTATAAGTATCTGGACTCCCCGCACTGATCTCCCGGTATAAGTATCTGGACTCCCCGCACTGATCTCCCGGTATAAGTATCTGGACTCCCTGCACTGATCTCCGGGTATAAGTATCTGGACTCCCTGCACTGATCTCCGGGTATAAGTATCTGGACTCCCCGCACTGATCTCCCGGTATAAGTATCTGGACTCCCTGCACTGATCTCCCGGTATAAGTATCTGGACTCCCCGCACTGATCTCCCGGTATAAGTATCTGGACTCCCTGCACTGATCTCCGGGTATAAGTATCTGGACTCCCTGCACTGATCTCCCGGTATAAGTATCTGGACTCCCTGCACTGATCTCCCGGTATAAGTATCTGGACTCCCTGCACTGATCTCCGGGTATAAGTATCTGGACTCCCTGCACTGATCTCCCGGTATAAGAATCTGGACTCCCTGCACTGATCTCCCGGTATAAGTATCTGGACTCCCTGCACTGATCTCCCGGTATAAGTATCTGGACTCCCTGCACTGATCTCCCGGTATAAGTATCTGGACTCCCTGCACTGATCTCCCGGTATAAGTATCTGGACTCCCTGCACTGATCTCCCGGTATAAGTATCTGGACTCCCTGCACTGATCTCCCGGTATAAGTATCTGGACTCCCTGCACTGATCTCCCTGTATAAGTATCTGGACTCCCTGCACTGATCTCCCTGTATACCTATCTGGACTCCCTACACTGATCTCCCGGTATAAGTATCTGGACTCCCTGCACTGATCTCACCGGGTGGTGTCCAATAATGGGCTCCTATATAGGGGGGGATAGAGTGTAATGCTGGAGGAGCCCTTTCTATGAGCCATATTAAAGGGAACCCAAATCTGTATCCTCACAGTTGTTGCCCCCAGAAATGGTGAAGTTATAAAGTTCCCCGGCCGCCTCACAGGTAGTTCCCCTGGGTAGGTTTATAACAGCACCCGTCGCTCCAGCAGCAGGACACCCCCCAGGAGAAGCCAACTATGGGGGAGATGACAGAGGAAACGGTGCAGTGCTGAGCGGAAGACCCCTTAAATAACCACATATATGAGAATGAAGGAGGAGGGGGGGGGGCAGGAATAAGAACTAGAGATATTGGATATATACAGAGAACAGTGATAACTGAGTACAGATAATGTATAGATGTGACCTGCAGTCCTATGTAACACCACAGATAACACAGTGATATCTCTGAGTACAGATAATGTATAGATGTGACCTGCAGTCCTATGTAACACCACAGATAACAGTGATAACTCTCTGAGTACAGATAATGTATAGATGTGACCTGCAGTCCTATGTAACACTACAGATAACACAGTGATAACTCTCTGAGTACATATAATGTATAGATGTGACCTGCAGTCCTATGTAACACCACAGATAACACAGTGATAACTCTCTGAGTACAGATAATGTATAGATGTGACCTGCAGTCCTATGTAACACCACAGATAACACAGTGATAACTCTCTGAGTACAGATAATGTATAGATGTGACCTGCAGTCCTATGTAACACCACAGATAACACAGTGATAACTCTCTGAGTACAGATAATGTATAGATGTGACCTGCAGTCCTATGTAACACCACAGATAACAGTGATAACTCTCTGAGTACAGATAATGTATAGATGTGACCTGCAGTCCTATGTAACACCACAGATAACAGTGATAACTCTCTGAGTACAGATAATGTATAGATGTGACCTGCAGTCCTATGTAACACCACAGATAACAGTGATAACTCTCTGAGTACAGATAATGTATAGATGTGACCTGCAGTCCTATGTAACACCACAGATAACAGTGATAACTCTCTGAGTACAGATAATGTATAGATGTGACCTGCAGTCCTATGTAACACCACAGATAACACAGTGATAACTCTCTGAGTACAGATAATGTATAGATGTGACCTGCAGTCCTATGTAACACCTCAGATAACAGTGATAACTCTCTGAGTACAGATAATGTATAGATGTGACCTGCAGTCCTATGTAACACCACATATAACACAGTGATAACTCTCTGAGTACAGATAATGTATAGATGTGACCTGCAGTCCTATGTAACACCACAGATAACACAGTGATAACTCTCTGAGAACAGATAATGTATAGATGTGACCTGCAGTCCTATGTAACACCACAGATAACACAGTGATAACTCTCTGAGTACAGATAATGTAGTAGATGTGACCTGCAGTCCTATGTAACACCACAGATAACAGTGATAACTCTCTGAGTACAGATAATGTATAGATGTGACCTGCAGTCCTATGTAACACTACAGATAACACAGTGATAACTCTCTGAGTACAGATAATGTATAGATGTGACCTGCAGTCCTATGTAACAGCACAGATAACAGTGATAACTCTCTGAGTACAGATAATGTATAGATGTGACCTGCAGTCCTATGTAACACCACAGATAACACAGTGATAACTCTCTGAGTACAGATAATGTATAGATGTGACCTGCAGTCCTATGTAACACCACAGATAACACATTGATAACTCTCTGAGTACAGATAATGTAGTAGATGTGACCTGCAGTCCTATGTAACACCACAGATAACAGTGATAACTCTCTGAGTACAGATAATGTATAGATGTGACCTGCAGTCCTATGTAACACCACAGATAACAGTGATAACTCTCTGAGTACAGATAATGTATAGATGTGACCTGCAGTCCTATGTAACACCACAGATAACACAGTGATAACTCTCTGAGTACAGATAATGTATAGATGTGACCTGCAGTCCTATGTAACACCACAGATAACACAGTGATAACTCTCTGAGTACAGATAATGTATAGATGTGACCTGCAGTCCTATGTAACACCACAGATAACACAGTGATAACTCTCTGAGTACAGATAATGTATAGATGTGACCTGCAGTCCTATGTAACACCACAGATAACACAGTGATAACTCTCTGAGTACAGATAATGTATAGATGTGACCTGCAGTCCTATGTAACACCACAGATAACACAGTGATAACTCTCTTAGTACAGATAATGTATAGATGTGACCTGCAGTCCTATGTAACACCACAGATAACAGTGATAACTGAGTACAGATAATGTATAGATGTGACCTGCAGTCCTATGTAACACCACAGATAACACAGTGATAACTCTCTGAGTACAGATAATGTATAGATGTGACCTGCAGTCCTATGTAACACCACAGATAACAGTGATAACTCTCTGAGTACAGATAATGTATAGATGTGACCTGCAGTCCTATGTAACACCACAGATAACACAGTGATAACTCTCTGAGTACAGATAATGTAGTGGATGTCACCTGCAGTCCTATGTAACACCACAGATAACACAGTGATAACTCTCTGAGTACAGATAATGTATAGATGTGATCTGCAGTCCTATGTAACACCACAGATAACAGTGATAACTCTCTGAGTACAGATAATGTATAGATGTGACCTGCAGTCCTATGTAACACCACAGATAACAGTGATAACTCTCTGAGTACAGATAATGTATAGATGTGACCTGCAGTCCTATGTAACACCACAGATAACACAGTGATAACTCTCTGAGTACAGATAATGTATAGATGTGACCTGCAGTCCTATGTAACACCACAGATAACAGTGATAACTCTCTGAGTACAGATAATGTATAGATGTGATCTGCAGTCCTATGTAACACCACAGATAACAATGATAACTCTCTGAGTACAGATAATGTATAGATGTGACCTGCAGTCCTATGTAACACCACAGATAACACAGTGATAACTCTCTGAGTACAGATAATGTATAGATGTGACCTGCAGTCCTATGTAACACCACAGATAACACAGTGATAACTCTCTGAGTACAGATAATGTATAGATGTGATCTGCAGTCCTATGTAACACCACAGATAACAATGATAACTCTCTGAGTACAGATAATGTATAGATGTGACCTGCAGTCCTATGTAACACCACAGATAACAGTGATAACTCTCTTAGTACAGATAATGTATAGATGTGACCTGCAGTCCCATGTAACACCACAGATAACACAGTGATAACTCTCTGAGTACAGATAATGTATAGATGTGACCTGCAGTCCTATGTAACACCACAGATAACACAGTGATATCTCTCTGAGTACAGATAATGTATAGATGTGTCCTGCAGTCCTATGTAACACCACAGATAACAGTGATAACTCTCTGAGTACAGATAATGTATAGATGTGACCTGCAGTCCTATGTAACACCACAGATAACAGTGATAACTCTCTGAGTACAGATAATGTATAGATGTGACCTGCAGTCCTATGTAACACCACAGATAACACAGTGATAACTCTCTGAGTACAGATAATGTATAGATGTGACCTGCAGTCCTATGTAACACCACAGATAACAGTGATAACTCTCTGAGTACAGATAATGTATAGATGTGACCTGCAGTCCTATGTAACACCACAGATACCATTTCACATGGCTATGAATTGCACCATAAATACACTCAGCTCTGCTACACTGGTCGGTGATCTCTTACCTGGGACTTCTCCTGGACCACGTCCTCCATTTGTGAGGAGCCTCCGATATTTTTCCACCGGTCACTTCCCATGGTCGGCTGTCAGAGTAAAGAGAAGCTTCATTACTTCTGTCACAACTACTCCCATCATCCGCCCCCAAAATCCATATACTACAGAGACCTCCAGGACCCCGAACAGTGCCTCAGCTCTGCTATATACATGTCAGGGCTCAGCCTGTACACTGCTGTTATCTGTGCTCGGAATGTGAGAACAGGTTCAGCTCTGCTACATCTGCACCGGGTCCTCCCAGCACTTCAGTCTCCAGCACATGATCACTTCACCAGCACTACAGTCTCCAGCACATGATCACTTCACCAGCACTTGACATCTCACAATCAATAGAAATGAGTGAAGAGGCAGCAGATGGCGGACGGGACCACCGATCACTGAAAGACCACCAATCACCGAGAGACCACCGATCACCGAGAGACCACCGATCACCGAGAGACCACCGATCACCGAGACCAACACACCAATCACCGAGGGGAAACCGATCACCGAGAGACCACCGATCACCGAGACCACCGATCACAGAGAGACCACCGAACACAGAGAGACCACCGAACACAGAGAGACCACCGAACACAGAGAGACCACCAATCACCGAAAGACCACCAATCACCGAAAGACCACCAATCACGGAGGGGCCACCAATCACGGGGGGGCCACCAATCACGGGGGGTCCACCGATCACCAAAAGACCACTGATCACCGAAAGACCACCAATCACCGAAAGACCACCAATCACCGAAAGGCCACCAATCACGGAGGGGCCACCAATCACGGAGGGTCCACCGATCACCGAAAGACCACCGATCACCGAAAGACCAACGATCACCGAAAGATCACAGATAGACCACCGATCACCAAGAGATCACCGAGAGACCATCGATGACCGAGAGACCATCAATCACCGAGAGACCACCGATCACCGAAAGACCACCGAATACCAAGGGGCACCACACCGATCACCCAGGGACCGCCGCACCAATCACCGGGGGCCACAGCACTGATTACTGAGGGGCACTACACCAATCACCGAGGGACCACCGATCACCGAGAGACCACCACACCAATCACCGAGGGACCACCAATCACTGAGAGACCACCAATCACCGAGAGACCACTGATCACCGAGAGACCACCACACCAATCACCGAGGGACCACCAATCACCGAGAGACCATCGATCACCAAGAGACCACCGATCACCGAGAGACCATCGATCACCAAGAGACCACCGATCACCAAGAGACCACCGATCACCGAGGGATCACCAATCACTGAGAGACCACCAATCACCGAGAGATCACCGAACACAGAGAGACCACCACACCAATCACAGAGGGACCATCAATCACGGAGATACCACCAATCACCGAGCGACCACCAATCACGGAGATACCACCAATCACCGAGAGACCACCGAATACCAAGGACCACCACACCAATCACCGAGAGACTACCGCACCAATCACCGGGGGCCACAGCACTGATCGCTGAGGGGCACTTCACTGATCACCCAGAGACCACCGATCACCGAGAGACCATTGATCACCGAGACCAACACACCAATCACAGAGACCAACACACCAATCACCGAGGGGCCACCGATCACCGAGAGACCACCGATCACCGAGAGACCACCAAACACAGAGAGACCACCAAACACAGAGAGACCACAGATCACCGAAAGACCACCGATCACCGAAAGACCACCAATCACAGAAAGACCACCAATCACAGAAAGACCACCAATCACGGAGGGGCCATCAATCACGGAGGGGCCACCAATCACGGAGGGGCCACCAATCACGGAGGGGCCACCAATCACCAAGAGATCACAGATAGACCACCGATCACCAAGAGATCACAGATAGACCATCGATCACCGAGAGACCATCAATCACCGAGAGACCACCGATCACCGAAAGACCACCGAATACCAAGGGGCACCACACCGATCACCCAGGGACCGCCGCACCAATCACCGGGGGCCACAGCACTGATTACTGAGGGGCACTACACCAATCGCCGAGGGACCACTGATCACCGAGAGACCACCGATCACTCTAGACCACCACACCAATCACCGAGGGACCACCAATTACTGAGAGACCACCAATCACCGATCACCGAGAGACCACCACACCAATCACCGAGGGACCACCAATTACTGAGAGACCACCAATCACCGATCACCGAGAGACCACCACACCAATCACCGAGGGACCCCCAATCACCGAGAGACCACCGATCACCGAGAGACCACCGATCACTGAGAGACCACCGATCACCGAGAGACAGCCACACCAATCACCGAGGGACCACCAATCACTGAGAGATCACAGATCACCAAGAGATCACAGATAGACCACCGATCACCAAGAGACCATCGATCACCGAGAGACCATAAATCACCGAGAGAACAACGATCCCCGAGGGACCACCAATCACTGAGAGACCACCAATCACCGAGAGATCACCGAACACCGAGAGACCACTACACCAATCACAGAGGGACCACCAATCACGGAGATACCACCAATCACCGAGCGACCACCAATCACGGAGATACCACCAATCACCGAGAGACCACCGAATACCAAGGGCCACCAGACCAATCACCGGGGGCCACAGCACTGATCACTGAGGGGCACTTCACTGATCACCGAGAGACCACCACACTGATCACCGAGGGACCACCGATCACCGAGAGACCACGACACACTCACTCTATAAAGATATATACTAGCAGAAGAGGATATGTAACATTCAGGAGATATATATATATATATATATATATATATATATACACATACACATATTGAAGGGGGGAATAATGGTAACATATAGATAGATATATATGAGATAGATATGAGATAGATATGAGATAGATATGAGATAGATATGAGATAGATATGAGATAGATATGAGATAGATATGAGATAGATAGATAGATATGAGATAGATAGATATGAGATAGATAGATATGAGATAGATATGAGATAGATAGATATGAGATAGATAGATAGATATGAGATAGATAGATAGATATGAGATAGATAGATAGATAGATATGAGATAGATAGATAGATAGATATGAGATAGATAGATAGATAGATATGAGATAGATAGATAGATATGAGATAGATAGATAGATATGAGATAGATAGATATAGATATGAGATAGATATGAGATAGATAGATAGATATGAGATAGATAGATAGATAGATAGATAGATATGAGATAGATAGATAGATAGATATAGATATGAGATAGATAGATAGATATGAGATAGATAGATATGAGATAGATAGATAGATATGAGATAGATATGAGATAGATAGATAGATATGAGATAGATAGATAGATATGAGATAGATAGATATGAGATAGATAGATATGAGATAGATAGATATGAGATAGATAGATAGATATGAGATAGATAGATAGATATGAGATAGATAGATAGATATGAGATAGATAGATAGATAGATATGAGATAGATAGATATGAGATAGATAGATATAGATATGAGATAGATATGAGATAGATAGATAGATATGAGATAGATAGATAGATAGATAGATATGAGATAGATAGATAGATAGATATAGATATGAGATAGATAGATAGATATGAGATAGATAGATATGAGATAGATAGATAGATATGAGATAGATAGATATGAGATAGATAGATAGATATGAGATAGATAGATATGAGATAGATAGATATGAGATAGATAGATATGAGATAGATAGATAGATAGATAGATATGAGATAGATAGATAGATAGATAGATAGATATAGATATGAGATAGATAGATAGATATGAGATAGATAGATATGAGATAGATAGATAGATATGAGATAGATAGATATGAGATAGATAGATATGAGATAGATAGATAGATAGATATGAGATAGATATGAGATAAATAGATATGAGAGATATGAGATAGATAGATAGATATATAGATAGATATGAGATAAATAGATATGAGATAGATAGATATGAGATAGATATGAGATAGATAGATAGATATGAGATAGATAGATAGATAGATATGAGATAGATAGATAGATAGATAGATATGAGATAGATAGATAGATATGAGATAGATATGAGATAAATAGATATGAGATAGATAGATAGATATGAGAGATATGAGAGAGATAGATATGAGATAGATAGATAGATATGAGATAGATAGATAGATATGAGAGAGATAGATAGATAGATATGAGAGAGATAGATAGATAGATATGAGATAGATATGAGATAGATAGATATGAGATAGATAGATAGATAGATAGATATGAGATAGATAGATAGATAGATAATCTCACCTGGATTTCCCATGCACATTCTCAGGCACTATATATATAACTGGAGTCCCCCCCTTTCTTCCATTGCTGGGACCTTTTAACCCCCCCATCACCTGTACTCTCTATCTTTGCCAGTACTATTCCCCTCGCCTGTACTAACCCCTTTCCTTATGATAATATCCCCCACCTGTATTCTCTATCCTCGGCTGTACTGTCCCCCTTCTCTCCCCCTCCCCCCCCCGGTTCCCCCTCTCTTCCCCCCGTTTTCCCCTCTCTCTTCCCCCCGGGTTCCCCCTCGCTCTCTCTTCCCCCCGGGTTCCCCCTCTCTCTTCCCCCCCGGTTCCCCCTCGCTCTCTCTTCCCCCCGGTTCCCCCTCTCTCTTCCCCCCGGTTCCATCTCTCTCTCTCTTCCCCCCCGGTTCCCCCTCGCTCTCTCTTCCCCCCCGGTTCCCCCTCGCTCTCTCTTCCCCCCCGGTTCCCCCTCGCTCTCTCTTCCCCCCCGGTTCCCCCTCGCTCTCTCTTCCCCCCCGGTTCCCCCTCTCTCTTCCCCCCCGGTTCCCCCTCTCTCTTCCCCCCCGGTTCCCCCTCTCTCTTCCCCCCCGGTTCCCCCTCTCTCTTCCCCCCCGGTTCCCCCTCTCTCTCCCCCCCCCGGTTCCCCCTCTCTCCCCCCCCCCCCCCCCCGGTTCCCCCTCTCTCCCCCCCCCCCCGGTTCCCCCTCTCTCTCCCCCCCCCGGTTCCCCCTCTCTCTCCCCCCCCGGTTCCCCCTCTCTCTTCCCCCCCGGTTCCCCCTCTCTCTTCCCCCCCGGTTCCCCCTCTCTCTTCCCCCCGGTTCCCCCTCTCTCTTCCCCCCCGGTTCCCCCTCTCTCTTCCCCCCCGGTTCCCCCTCTCTCTCCCCCCCCCCCCGGTTCCCCCACTCTCTCCCCCCCCCCCCGGTTCCCCCTCTCTCTCCCCCCCCCCCCCGGTTCCCCCTCTCTCTTCCCCCCGGTTCCCCCTCTCTCTTCCCCCCGGTTCCCCCTCTCTCTTCCCCCCGGTTCCCCCTCTCTCTTTCCCCCGGTTCTCCCTCTCTCTTCCCCCGGTTCCCCCTCTCTCTTCCCCCCGGTTCTACCTCTCTCTTTCCCCCCAGTCCCCTCTCTCTTCCCCCGGTTCCCCCTCTCTCTTCCCCCGGTTCCCCCTCTCTCTTCCCCCCGGTTCCCCCTCTCTCTTCCCCCCCGGTTCCCCCTCTCTCTTCCCCCCCGGTTCCCCCTCTCTCTTCCCCCCGGTTCTACCTCTCTCTTTCCCCCCAGTCCCCTCTCTCTTCCCCCGGTTCCCCCTCTCTCTTCCCCCCGGTTCCCCCTCTCTCTTCCCCCCCGGTTCCCCCTCTCTCTTCCCCCGGTTCCCCCTCTCTCTTCCCCCCCGGTTCCCCCTCTCTCTTCCCCCCGGTTCCCCCTCTCTCTTCCCACCGGTTCCCCCTCTCTCTTCCCCCGGTTCCCCCTCTCTCTTCCCCCCGGTTCTACCTCTCTCTTTCCCCCCAGTCCCCTCTCTCTTCCCCCGGTTCCCCCTCTCTCTTCCCCCCGGTCCCCTCTCTCTTTCCCCCCGGTTCTCCCTCTCTCTTCCCCCCGGTTCTCCCTCTCTCTTCCCCCCCGGTTCTCCCTCTCTCTTTCCCCCCGGTCCCCTCTCTCTTCCCCCCGGTTCTCCCTCTCTCTTTCCCCCCGGTTCTCCCTCTCTTTCCCCCCAGTCCCCTCTCTTCCCCCGGTTCCCCCTCTCTCTTTCTCCCCGGTTCTCCCTCTCTCTTTCCCCCCCCGGTTCCCCCTCTCTCTTCCCCCGGTTCCCCCTCTCTCTTACCCCGGTTCCCCCTCTTTCCCCCCGGTTCTCCCTCTCAATTCCCCCGGTTCCCCCTCTCTCTTTCCCCCCGGTTCCCCCTCTCTCTTTCCCCCCCGGTTCCCCCTCTCTCTTTCCCCCCGGTTCTCCCTCTCTCTTCCCCCGGTTCCCCCTCTCTCTTTCCCCCCGGTTCTCCCTCTCTCTTCCCCCGGTTCTCCCTCTCTCTTCCCCCCGGTTCTCCCTCTCTCTTTCCCCCCGGTTCCCCCTCTCTCTTTCCCCCCGGTTCCCCCTCTCTCTTTCCCCCCGGTCCCCCCTCTCTCTTCCCCCGGTTCCCCCTCTCTCTTCCCCCGGTTCCCTCTCTCTCTTCCCCCGGTTCCCCCTCTCTCTTCCCCCCGGTTCCCCCTCTCTCTTCCCCCGGTTCCCCCTCTCTCTTCCCCCCGGTTCTCCCTCTCTCTTCCCCCGGTTCCCCCTCTCTCTTCCCCCCCGGTTCTCCCTCTCTCTTCCCCCGGTTCTCCCTCTCTCTTCCCCCGGTTCCCCCTCTCTCTTTCCCCCCGGTTCCCCCTCTCTCTTCCCCCGGTTCCCCCTCTCTCTTCCCCCCGGTTCTCTCTCTCTTCCCCCCGGTCCCCTCTCTCTCCCCCCGGTTCCCCCTCTCTCTTCCCCGGTTCCCCCTCTCTTCCCCCGGTTCCCCCTCTCTCTCCCCCCGGTCCCCTCTCTCTTTCCCCCCGGTCCCCTCTCTCTTCCCCCCGGTCCCCTCTCTCTTCCCCCGGTTCCCCCTCTCTCTTCCCCGGTTCCCTCTCTCTTCCCCGGTTCCCTCTCTCTTCCCCGGTTCCCTCTCTCTTCCCCCGGTTCCCCCTCTCTCTTCCCCCCGGTTCCCCCTCTCTCTTCCCCCGGTCCCCTCTCTCTTCCCCCGGTTCCCCCTCTCTCTTCCCCCCGGTTCCCCCTCTCTCTTCCCCCCGGTCCCCTCTCTCTTCCCCCGGTTCCCCCTCTCTCTTCCCCCGGTTCCCCCTCTCTCTTCCCCCCCGGTTCTCCCTCTCTCTTCCCCCCGGTTCCCCCTCTCTCTTACCCCCGGTTCCCCCTCTCTCTTCCCCGGTTCCTCCTCTCTCTTCCCCCGGTTCCCCCTCTCTCTTCCCCCCCGGTTCTCCCTCTCTCTTCCCCCGGTTCCCCCTCTCTCTTCCCCGGTTCCCCCTCTCTCTTCCCCCCGGTTCCCCCTCTCTCTTCCCCCGGTCCCCTCTCTCTTCCCCCGGTTCCCCCTCTCTCTTCCCCCCGGTTCCCCCTCTCTCTTCCCCCCGGTCCCCTCTCTCTTCCCCCGGTTCCCCCTCTCTCTTCCCCCGGTTCCCCCTCTCTCTTCCCCCGGTTCCCCCTCTCTCTTCCCCGGTTCCCTCTCTCTCTTCCCCCCCGGTTCTCCCTCTCTCTTCCCCCGGTTCCCCCTCTCTCTTCCCCGGTTCCCCCTCTCTCTTCCCCGGTTCCCTCTCTCTTCCCCGGTTCCCTCTCTCTTCCCCGGTTCCCCCTCTCTCTTTCCCCCCGGTCCCCTCTCTCTTCCCCCCGGTCCCCTCTCTCTCTTCCCCCCCGGTTCTCCCTCTCTCTTCCCCCGGTTCCCCCTCTCTCTTCCCCGGTTCCCCCTCTCTCTTCCCCGGTTCCCCCTCTCTCTTTCCCCCCGGTCCCCTCTCTCTTCCCCCCGGTCCCCTCTCTCTCTTCCCCCCCGGTTCTCCCTCTCTCTTCCCCCGGTTCTCCCTCTCTCTTCCCCCGGTTCTCCCTCTCTCTTCCCCCGGTTCCCCCTCTCTCTTCCCCGGTTCTCCCTCTCTCTTCCCCGGTTCTCCCTCTCTCTTCCCCGGTTCCCTCTCTCTTTCCCCCCGGTTCTCCCTCTCTCTTTCCCCCCGGTCCCCTCTCTCTTCCCCCGGTTCCCCCTCTCTCTTCCCCCGGTCCCCTCTCTCTTTCCCCCCGGTCCCCTCTCTCTTCCCCCCGGTTCCCCCTCTCTCTTCCCCGGTTCCCCCTCTCTCTTCCCCGGTTCCCTCTCTCTTCCCCGGTTCCCTCTCTCTTCCCCGGTTCCCCCTCTCTCTTTCCCCCCGGTCCCCTCTCTCTTCCCCCCGGTCCCCTCTCTCTCTTCCCCCCCGGTTCCCCCTCTCTCTTCCCCGGTTCCCCCTCTCTCTTCCCCCGGTTCTCCCTCTCTCTTCCCCCGGTTCCCCCTCTCTCTTCCCCGGTTCTCCCTCTCTCTTCCCCCGGTTCCCCCTCTCTCTTTCCCCCCGGTCCCCTCTCTCTTTCCCCCCGGTCCCTTCTCTCTTTCCCCCCGGTTCCCCCTCTCTCTTCCCCGGTTCTCCCTCTCTCTTCCCCGGTTCCCTCTCTCTTTCCCCCCGGTTCTCCCTCTCTCTTTCCCCCCGGTCCCCTCTCTCTTCCCCCGGTTCCCCCTCTCTCTTCCCCCGGTCCCCTCTCTCTTTCCCCCCGGTCCCCTCTCTCTTCCCCCCGGTTCCCCCTCTCTCTTCCCCGGTTCCCCCTCTCTCTTCCCCCGGTTCCCTCTCTCTCTTTCCCCGGGTCTCCTCCGCTCCTGTACGGCTGAAGTGTCCGGTAATCCCCGCAGTCTCCGCGGATTCACACAGACGTCTAATCCTCTTTCCTGTCTGTGAGGAGAAGCGGGAGCCCCGGGGGTACAGGGGGACCGGGGTACTGGGGGTATCGGGGGCTCCGTCAGCTCCTCAGACCCCGGACCGGCTGCTCCTCCGCCCGGTGCGGGGCCGGGACTCACCTCAGCTCCGGGGAGATGCGTCCTCCATCCGCGCTGCCTGATCTGTCCCAGCCCGGGCGGCTACACATGCGGCTCACTCCGGGTAGGGGGCAGTACAGACGAGGACGAGAGCTGTCAATTACCGCACAGCAGAGCCGACTGTGTCATTAACCCCTCACAGCCCCATGGAAGCACTTATATCTGCAGCCCTATGTAACAACTGTATGAACAAGAATGTGCAGTCCTATGTAACAACTGTATGAACAAGAATGTGCAGCCCTATGTAACAACTGTATGAACAAGAATGTGCAGCCCTATGTAACATTTGTATGAACAAGAATGTGCAGCCCTATGTAACAACTGTATGAACAAGAATGTGCAGCCCTATGTAACAACTGTATGAACAAGAATGTGCAGCCCTATGTAACAACTGTATGAACAAGAATGTGCAGCCCTATGTAACAACTGTATGAACAAGAATGTGCAGTCCTATGTAACAACTGCATGAACAAGAATGTGCAGCCCTATGTAACAACTGTATGAACAAGAATGTGCAGTCCTATGTAACAACTGTATGAACAAGAATGTGCAGTCCTATGTAACAACTGTATGAACAAGAATGTGCAGTCCTATGTAACAACTGTATGAACAAGAATGTGCAGCCCTATGTAACAACTGTATGAACAAGAATGTGCAGTCCTATGTAACAACTGTATGAACAAGAATGTGCAGTCCTATGTAACAACTGTATGAACAAGAATGTGCAGTCCTATGTAACAACGGTATGAACAAGAATGTGCAGTCCTATGTAACAACTGTATGAACAAGAATGTGCAGTCCTATGTAACAACTGTATGAACAAGAATGTGCAGTCCTATGTAACAACTGTATGAACAAGAATGTGCAGTCCTATGTAACAACTGTATGAACAAGAATGTGCAGCCCTATGTAACAACGGTATGAACAAGAATGTGCAGTCCTATGTAACAACGGTATGAACAAGAATGTGCAGTCCTATGTAACAACTGTATGAACAAGAATGTGCAGTCCTATGTAACAACTGTATGAACAAGAATGTGTAATCCTATGCAACAACTGTATGAACAAGAATGTGCAGCCCTATGTAACAACGGTATGAACAAGAATGTGCAGTCCTATGTAACAACGGTATGAACAAGAATGTGCAGCCCTATGTAACAACGGTATGAACAAGAATGTGCAGCCCTATGTAACAACTGTATGAACAAGAATGTGCAGTCCTATGTAACAACTGTATGAACAAGAATGTGCAGTCCTATGTAATAATCATATAATAATGTGCAGCCCCATGTAATAATCATATAATAATGTGAAGCCCCATGTAATAACCATATAATAATAATGTGAAGCCCCATGTAATAACCATATAATAATGTGCAGCCCCATGTAATAATCATATGATAATAATAATGTGCAGCCCCATGTAATAATCATATAATAATGTGCTGCCCCATGTAATAACCATATAATAATAATGTGCAGCCCCATGTAATAACCATATAATAATAATGTGCAGCCCCATGTAATATTCATATAATAATGTGAAGCCCCATGTAATAACCATATAATAATGTGAAGCCCCATGTAATAATCATATAATAATGTGCAGCTCCATGTAATAACCATATAATAATGTGCAGCCCCATGTAATAATCATATAATAATGTGCAGCCCCACGTAATAACCATATAATAATGTGCAGCCCCATGTAATAATCATATAATAATGTGAAGCCCCATGTAATAACCATATAATAATGTGCAGCCCCACGTAATAACCATATAATAGTGTGCAGCCCCATGTGATAACCATATAATAGTGTGCAGCCCCATGTAATAACCATATAATAGTGTGCAGCCCCATGTAATAACCATATAATAATGTGAAGCCCCATGTAATAACCATATAATAATGTGCAGCCCCATGTAATAATCATATAATAATGTGCAGCCCCACGTAATAACCATATAATAATGTGCAGCCCCACGTAATAATCATATAATAATAATGTGCAGCCCCATGTAATAATCATATAATAATAATAATGTGCAGCCCCATGTAATAACCATATAATAGTGTGCAGCCCCATGTGATAACCATATAATAGTGTGCAGCCCCATGTAATAACCATATAATAGTGTGCAGCCCCATGTAATAACCATATAATAGTGTGCAGCCCCATGTAATAATCATATAATAATGTGCAGCCCCATGTGATAACCATATAATAGTGTGCAGCCCCATGTAATAATTATATAATAATGTGCAGCCCCATGTAATAATCATATAATAATGTGCAGCCCCATGTAATAATTATATAATAATGTGCAGCCCCACGTAATAACCATATAATAATGTGCAGCCCCATGTAATAATTATATAATAATGTGCAGCCCTGTGTAATAATCATATACTTAATGTGCAGCCCCATGTAATAATCATATAATAATAATAATATGCAGCCCCATGTAATAACCATATAATAATGTGCAGCTCCATGTAATAATCATATAATAATGTGCAGCCCCATGTAATAATCATATAATAATGTGCAGCCCCATGTGATAACCATATAATAGTGTGCAGCCCCATGTAATAATTATATAATAATGTGCAGCCCCATGTAATAATCATATAATAATGTGCAGCCCCATGTAATAATTATATAATAATGTGCAGCCCCACGTAATAACCATATAATAATGTGCAGCCCCATGTAATAATTATATAATAATGTGCAGCCCTGTGTAATAATCATATACTTAATGTGCAGCCCCATGTAATAATCATATAATAATAATAATATGCAGCCCCATGTAATAACCATATAATAATGTGCAGCTCCATGTAATAATCATATAATAATGTGCAGCCCCATGTAATAACCATATAATAGTGTGCAGCCCCATGTAATAATCATATAATAATGTGCAGCCCCATGTAATAACCATATAATAATGTGCATCCCCATGTAATAACCATATACTAATGTGCAGCCCCATGTAATAATCATATAATAATGTGCAGCCCCATGTAATAACCATATAATAATGTGCAGCCCCATGTAATAACCATATAATAATAATGTGCAGCCCCATGTAATAATCATATAATAATAATAATGTTCAGCCCCATGTAATAACCATATACTAATGTGCAGCCCCATGTAATAACCATATAATAACACAGTGATAACTCTCTGAGTACAGATAATGTATAGATGTGACCTGCAGTCCTATGTAACACCACAGATAACAGTGATAACTCTCTGAGTACAGATAATGTATAGATGTGACCTGCAGTCCTATGTAACACCACAGATAACACAGTGATAACTCTCTGAGCACAGATAATGTATAGATGTGACCTGCAGTCCTATGTAACACCACAGATAACACAGTGATAACTCTCTGAGTACAGATAATGTATAGATGTGACCTGCAGTCCTATGTAACACCACAGATAACACAGTGATAACTCTCTGAGTACAGATAATGTATAGATGTGACCTGCAGTCCTATGTAACACCACAGATAACAGTGATAACTCTCTGAGTACAGATAATGTATAGATGTGACCTGCAGTCCCATGTAACACCATAGATAACACAGTGATAACTCTCTGAGTACAGATAATGTATAGATGTGACCTGCAGTCCTATGTAACACCACAGATAACACAGTGATAACTCTCTGAGTACAGATAATGTATAGATGTGACCTGCAGTCCTATGTAACACCACAGATAACAGTGATAACTCTCTGAGTACAGATAATGTATAGATGTGACCTGCAGTCCTATGTAACACCACAGATAACACAGTGATAACTCTCTGAGCACAGATAATGTATAGATGTGACCTGCAGTCCTATGTAACACCACAGATAACACAGTGATAACTCTCTGAGTACAGATAATGTATAGATGTGACCTGCAGTCCTATGTAACACCACAGATAACACAGTGATAACTCTCTGAGTACAGATAATGTATAGATGTGACCTGCAGTCCTATGTAACACCACAGATAACAGTGATAACTCTCTGAGTACAGATAATGTATAGATGTGACCTGCAGTCCCATGTAACACCATAGATAACACAGTGATAACTCTCTGAGTACAGATAATGTATAGATGTGACCTGCAGTCCTATGTAACACCACAGATAACACAGTGATAACTCTCTGAGTACAGATAATGTATAGATGTGACCTGCAGTCCTATGTAACACCACAGATAACAGTGATAACTCTATGAGTACAGATAATGTATAGATGTGACCTGCAGTCCTATGTAACACCACAGATAACAGTGATAACTCTCTGAGTACAGATAATGTATAGATGTGACCTGCAGTCCTATGTAACACCACAGATAACAGTGATAACTCTCTGAGTACAGATAATGTATAGATGTGACCTGCAGTCCCATGTAACACCATAGATAACACAGTGATAACTCTCTGAGTACAGATAATGTATAGATGTCACCTGCAGTCCTATGTAACACCGCAGATGAGAACTCTGAGATCATGTAGTAGATGTCACTTGCCCCCAATATTGTCCGGTGTCCCTGTCTGACCCCCGGGAGCCTCATGTAGCGGAGAGGACGCGGTGTTGGTTGTTCTCGCATTAACAAGTCCAAATCAGGCAAATATTTATTTTATTGATTGTGAGAAGATGGAGCCGAGATCTGAGGAATCTAAAGTGTGAACAGGAGATATAGGCCCAGATAAAAGCGACCAATCACAGCTCAGCGTTCACTTTACCAGAGCTCGTTAGCTGAGCTGTGATTGGTTGTTGTGGGAAATCTCTATTTATCTCTCACAAGGTTTAATAAATCTGGGCCATAATGTATCCTGCAAGACGTCTCCGCGCCCATCATTACTGACCCCAAGAGCTCACACTCTAATCGCACAATGTATAATATGGAGGAGAACAGAGCCCAGATATATAATGGAGGGGACTACAGAGCCCAGATATATAATGGAGAGGACTACAGAGCCCAGATATATAATGGAGGGGACAACAGAGCCCAGATATATAATGGAGAGGACAACAGAGCCCAGATATATAATGGAGAGGACTACAGAGTCCAGATATATAATGGAGAGGACTACAGAGCCCAGATATATAATGGAGAGGACTACAGAGCCCAGATATATAATGGAGAGGACAACAGAGCCCAGATATATAATGGAGAGGACTACAGAGCCCAGATATATAATGGAGAGGACTACAGAGCCCAGATATATAATGGAGAGGACAACAGAGCCCAGATATATAATGGAGGGGACAACAGAGCCCAGATATATAATGGAGAGGACAACAGAGCCCAGATATATAATGGAGAGGACTACAGAGTCCAGATATATAATGGAGAGGACTACAGAGCCCAGATATATAATGGAGGGGACTACAGAGCCCAGATATATAATGGAGAGGACAACAGAGCCCAGATATATAATGGAGAGGACTACAGAGCCCAGATATATAATGGAGAGGACAACAGAGCCCAGATATATAATGGAGAGGACTACAGAGCCCAGATATATAATGGAGAGGACAACAGAGCCCAGATATATAATGGAGAGGACTACAGAGCCCAGATATATAATGGAGAGGACTACAGAGCCCAGATATATAATGGAGAGGACAACAGAGCCCAGATATATAATGGAGAGGACTACAGAGCCCAGATATATAATGGAGAGGACAACAGAGCCCAGATATATAATGGAGAGGACTACAGAGCCCAGATATATAATGGAGAGGACTACAGAGCCCAGATATATAATGGAGAGGACTACAGAGCCCAGATATATAATGGAGGGGACAACAGAGCCCAGATATATAATGGAGAGGACTACAGAGCCCAGATATATAATGGAGGGGACTACAGAGCCCAGATATATAATGGAGAGGAGAACAGAGCCCAGATATATAATGGAGAGGACAACAGAGCCCAGATATATAATGGAGAGGACTACAGAGCCCAGATATATAATGGAGAGGACTACAGAGCCCAGATATATAATGGAGAGGACAACAGAGCCCAGATATATAATGGAGAGGACTACAGAGCCCAGATATATAATGGAGGGGACTACAGAGCCCAGATATATAATGGAGAGGAGAACAGAGCCCAGATATATAATGGAGAGGACTACAGAGCCCAGATATATAATGGAGAGGTCTACAGAGCCCAGATATATAATGGAGGGGACTACAGAGCCCAGATATATAATGGAGAGGACTACAGAGCCCAGATATATAATGGAGAGGACTACAGAGCCCAGATATATAATGGAGAGGACTACAGAGCCCAGATATATAATGGAGGGGACAACAGAGCCCAGATATATAATGGAGAGGACAACAGAGCCCAGATATATAATGGAGAGGACTACAGAGCCCAGATATATAATGGAGAGGACTACAGAGCCCAGATATATAATGGAGGGGACTACAGAGCCCAGATATATAATGGAGAGGACAACAGAGCCCAGATTTATAATGGAGGGGACTACAGAGCCCAGATATATAATGGAGGGGACTACAGAGCCCAGATATATAATGGAGAGGACTACAGAGCCCAGATATATAACGGAGAGGACTACAGAGCCCAGATATATAACGGAGAGGACTACAGAGCCCAGATATATAATGGAGGGGACTACAGAGCCCAGATATATAATGGAGAGGACTACAGAGCCCAGATATATAATGGAGAGGACTACAGAGCCCAGATATATAATGGAGAGGACTACAGAGCCCAGATATATAATGGAGAGGACTACAGAGCCCAGATATATAATGGAGAGGACTACAGAGCCCAGATATATAATGGAGAGGACTACAGAGCCCAGATATATAATGGAGGGGACTACAGAGCCCAGATATATAATGGAGGGGACTACAGAGCCGAGATATATAATGGAGAGGACTACAGAGCCCAGATATATAATGGAGAGGACTACAGAGCCCAGATATATAATGGAGAGGACTACAGAGCCCAGATATATAATGGAGGGGACTACAGAGCCCAGATATATAATGGAGAGGACTACAGAGCCCAGATATATAATGGAGAGGACAACAGAGCCCAGATATATAATGGAGAGGACTACAGAGCCCAGATATATAATGGAGGGGACTACAGAGCCCAGATATATAATGGAGAGGACTACAGAGCCCAGATATATAATGGAGAGGACTACAGAGCCCAGATATATAATGGAGGGGACTACAGAGCCCAGATATATAATGGAGAGGACAACAGAGCCCAGATATATAACGGAGAGGACTACTGAGCCCAGATATATAATGGAGAGGACAACAGAGCCCAGATATATAACGGAGAGGACTACAGAGCCCAGATATATAACGGAGAGGACTACAGAGCCCAGATATATAACGGAGAGGACTACAGAGCCCAGATATATAACGGAGAGGACTACAGAGCCCAGATATATAACGGAGAGGACTACAGAGCCCAGATATATAACGGAGAGGACTACAGTGCCCAGATATATAATGGAGAGGACTACAGTGCCCAGATATATAATGGAGTGGACAACAGAGCCTAGATATATAATGGAGAGGACTACAGAGCCCAGATATATAATGGAGTGGACAACAGAGCCCAGATATATAATGGAGGGGACTACAGAGCCCAGATATATAATGGAGAGGACTACAGAGCCCAGATATATAATGGAGAGGACTACAGAGCCCAGATATATAATGGAGAGGACTACAGAGCCCAGATATATAATGGAGAGGACTACAGAGCCCAGATATATAATGGAGAGGACTACAGAGCCCAGATATATAACGGAGAGGACTACAGTGCCCAGATATATAATGGAGAGGACTACAGAGCCCAGATATATAATGGAGAGGACTACAGAGCCCAGATATATAACGTAGAGGACTACAGAGCCCAGATATATAACGGAGAGGACTACAGAGCCCAGATATATAACGGAGAGGACTACAGTGCCCAGATATATAACGGAGAGGACTACAGAGCCCAGATATATAATGGAGAGGACTACAGAGCCCAGATATATAATGGAGGGGACTACAGAGCCCAGATATATAATGGAGAGGACTACAGAGCCCAGATATATAATGGAGAGGACTACAGAGCCCAGATATATAATGGAGGGGACTACAGAGCCCAGATATATAATGGAGAGGACTACAGAGCCCAGATATATAATGGAGTGGACTACAGAGCCCAGATATATAATGGAGAGGACTACAGAGCCCAGATATATAATGGAGAGGACTACAGAGCCCAGATATATAATGGAGAGGACTACAGAGCCCAGATATATAACGGAGAGGACTACAGAGCCCAGATATATAATGGAGAGGACAACAGAGCCCAGATATATAATGGAGAGGACAACAGAGCCCAGATATATAACGGAGAGGACTACAGAGCCCAGATATATAATGGAGAGGACTACAGAGCCCAGATATATAACGGAGAGGACTACAGAGCCCAGATATATAACGGAGAGGACTACAGAGCCCAGATATATAACGGAGAGGACTACAGTGCCCAGATATATAATGGAGAGGACTACAGTGCCCAGATATATAATGGAGAGGACTACAGTGCCCAGATATATAATGGAGTGGACAACAGAGCCTAGATATATAATGGAGAGGACTACAGAGCCCAGATATATAATGGAGTGGACAACAGAGCCCAGATATATAATGGAGGGGACTACAGAGCCCAGATATATAATGGAGAGGACTACAGAGCCCAGATATATAATGGAGAGGACTACAGAGCCCAGATATATAATGGAGAGGACTACAGAGCCCAGATATATAATGGAGAGGACTACAGAGCCCAGATATATAATGGAGGGGACTACAGAGCCCAGATATATAATGGAGAGGACTACAGAGCCCAGATATATAATGGAGAGGACTACAGAGCCCAGATATATAATGGAGGGGACTACAGAGCCCAGATATATAATGGAGAGGACTACAGAGCCCAGATATATAATGGAGGGGACTACAGAGCCCAGATATATAATGGAGTGGACTACAGAGCCCAGATATATAATGGAGAGGACTACAGAGCCCAGATATATAATGGAGAGGACTACAGAGCCCAGATATATAATGGAGAGGACTACAGAGCCCAGATATATAATGGAGGGGACAACAGAGCCCAGATATATAATGGAGGGGACTACAGAGCCCAGATATATAATGGAGTGGACTACAGAGCCCAGATATATAATGGAGAGGACTACAGAGCCCAGATATATAATGGAGAGGACTACAGAGCCCAGATATATAACGGAGGGGACAACAGAGCCCAGATATATAATTGTTACGCCGAGCGCTCCGGGTTCCCGCTCCTCCCCGGAGCGCTCGCTTCACCTCCTCCGCTGCAGCGCCCCGGTCACGTCCTCTGACCCGGGGCGCTGCGATCCTGCTGCTAGCCGGGATGCGATTCGCGATGCGGGTAGCGCCCGCTCGCGATGCGCACCCCGGCTCTCCTACCTGACTCGCTCCCCGTCTGTTCTGTCCCGGCGCGCGCGGCCCCGCTCCCTAGGGCGCGCGCGCGCCGGGTCTCTGCGATTTAAAGGGCCACTGCGCCGCTGATTGGCGCAGTGGTTCCAATTAGAGTTATCACCTGTGCACTCCCTATATTACCTCACTTCCCTTGCACTCCCTTGCCGGATCTTGTTGCCTTAGTGCCAGTGAAAGCGTTCCTTGTGTGTCCCTTGCCAGTGTTTCCAGACCTTCTGCCGTTGCCCCTGACTACGATCCTTGCTGCCTGCCCCGACCTTCTGCTACGTCCGACCTTGCTTCTGCCTACTCCCTTGTACCGCGCCTATCTTCAGCAGCCAGAGAGGTGAGCCGTTGCTAGTGGATACGACCTGGTCACTACCGCCGCAGCAAGACCATCCCGCTTTGCGGCGGGCTCTGGTGAAAACCAGTAGTGGCTTAGAACCGGTCCACTAGCACGGTCCACGCCAATCCCTCTCTGGCACAGAGGGTCCACTACCTGCCAGCCGGCATCGTGACAGTAGATCCGGCCATGGATCCCGCTGAAGTTCCTCTGCCAGTTGTCGCTGACCTCACCACGGTGGTCGCCCAGCAGTCACAACAGATTGCGCAACAAGGCCAACAGCTGTCTCAACTGACCGTTATGCTACAACAGTTGCTACCACAGCTTCAGCAGTCATCTCCTCCGCCAGCTCCTGCACCTCCTCCGCAGCGAGTGGCCGCTCCTGGGATACGCTTATCCTTGCCGGATAAGTTTGATGGGGACTCTAAGTTTTGCCGTGGCTTCCTTTCCCAATGTTCCCTGCATCTGGAGATGATGTCGGACCTGTTTCCCACTGAAAGGTCTAAGGTGGCTTTCGTAGTCAGTCTTCTGTCCGGAAAAGCCCTGTCATGGGCCACACCGCTCTGGGACCGCAATGACCCCGTCACTGCCTCAGTACACTCCTTCTTCTCGGAAATCCGAAGTGTCTTTGAGGAACCTGCCCGAGCCTCTTCTGCTGAGACTGCCCTGTTGAACCTGGTCCAGGGTAATTCTTCCGTTGGCGAGTATGCCGTACAATTCCGTACACTTGCTTCAGAATTGTCCTGGAATAATGAGGCCCTCTGCGCGACCTTCAAAAAAGGCCTATCCAGCAACATTAAAGATGTTCTGGCCGCACGAGAAATTCCTGCTAATCTACATGAACTTATTCACCTAGCCACTCGCATTGACATGCGTTTTTCTGAAAGGCGTCAGGAACTCCGCCAAGATATGGACTCTGTTCGCACGAGGCGTTTCGTCTCCTCGGCTCCTCTCTCCTCTGGTCCCCTGCAATCTGTTCCTGTGCCTCCCGCCGTGGAGGCTATGCAGGTCGACCGGTCTCGCCTGACACCTCAAGAGAGGACACGACGCCGTATGGAGAACCTCTGCCTGTACTGTGCTAGTACCGAACACTTCCTGAGGGATTGTCCTATCCGTCCTCCCCGCCTGGAAAGACGTACGCTGACTCCGCACAAAGGCGAGACAGTCCTTGATGTCTACTCTGCTTCTCCACGTCTTACTGTGCCGGTGCGGATGTCTGCTTCTGCCTTCTCCTTCTCTACAGTGGCCTTCTTGGACTCTGGTTCTGCAGGAAATTTTATTTTGGCCTCTCTCGTCAACAGGTTCAACATCCCAGTGACCAGTCTCGCCAGACCCCTCTACATCAATTGTGTAAATAATGAAAGATTGGACTGTACCATACGTTTCCGCACGGAGCCCCTTCTTATGAGCATCGGATCTCATCATGAGAGGATTGAACTTTTGGTCCTCCCCAATTGCACCTCGGAGATTCTCCTTGGACTTCCCTGGCTTCAACTTCATTCCCCAACCCTGGATTGGTCCACTGGGGAGATCAAGAGTTGGGGGTCCTCTTGTTCCAAGAATTGTCTAAAACCGGTTCCCAGTAACCCTTGCCGTAACTCTGTGGTTCCTCCAGTAACCGGTCTCCCCAAGGCCTATATGGACTTCGCGGATGTTTTCTGCAAAAAACAAGCTGAGACTCTACCTCCTCACAGGCCTTATGATTGCCCTATCGACCTCCTCCCGGGTACTACTCCACCCCGGGGCAGAATTTATCCTCTCTCTGCCCCAGAGACTCTTGCCATGTCCGAATACGTCCAGGAGAATCTAAAAAGGGGCTTTATCCGTAAATCCTCCTCTCCTGCCGGAGCCGGATTTTTCTTTGTCTCCAAAAAAGATGGCTCCTTACGTCCTTGCATTGACTACCGCGGTCTTAATAAAATCACGGTTAAGAACCGCTACCCCTTACCCCTCATCTCTGAACTCTTTGATCGCCTCCAAGGTGCCCACATCTTCACTAAATTGGACTTAAGAGGCGCCTATAACCTCATCCGCATCAGAGAGGGGGACGAGTGGAAAACGGCATTTAACACCAGAGATGGACACTTTGAGTATCTGGTCATGCCCTTTGGACTGTGCAATGCCCCTGCCGTCTTCCAAGACTTTGTCAATGAAATTTTTCGTGATCTATTATACTCCTGTGTTGTGGTATATCTGGACGATATCCTAATTTTTTCTGCCAATCTAGAGGAACACCGCCGGCATGTCCGTATGGTTCTTCAGAGACTTCGGGACAACCAACTCTATGCCAAAATTGAGAAATGTCTGTTTGAATGCCAATCTCTTCCTTTTCTAGGATATTTGGTCTCTGGCCAGGGACTACAGATGGATCCAGACAAACTCTCTGCCGTCTTAAATTGGCCACGCCCCTCCGGACTCCGTGCTATCCAACGCTTTTTGGGGTTCGCCAATTATTACAGGCAATTTATTCCACATTTTTCTACCATTGTGGCTCCTATCGTGGCTTTAACCAAGAAAAATGCTGATCCCAAGTCCTGGCCTCCTCAAGCAGAAGACTCCTTTAAACAACTCAAGTCTGCCTTTTCTTCGGCTCCCGTGCTCTCCAGACCTGACCCTTCCAAACCCTTCCTATTGGAGGTTGATGCCTCCTCAGTAGGAGCTGGAGCTGTTCTTCTACAAAAAAATCCTTCCGGGCATGCTGTCACTTGTGGTTTTTTCTCTAGGACCTTCTCTCCAGCGGAGAGGAACTACTCCATCGGGGATCGAGAACTTCTAGCCATTAAATTAGCACTTGAGGAATGGAGGCATCTGCTGGAGGGATCAAGATTTCCTGTTATTATCTACACCGACCACAAGAACCTCTCCTACCTCCAGTCGGCCCAACGGCTGAATCCTCGCCAGGCCCGGTGGTCTCTGTTCTTTGCCCGATTTAATTTTGAGATTCACTTTCGTCCTGCCGATAAGAACATTAGAGCCGATGCTCTCTCTCGTTCCTCGGATGCCTCAGAAGTTGATCTCCCTCCGCAACACATCATTCCACCTGACTGCCTGATCTCCACTTCTCCTGCCTCCATCAGACAGACTCCTCCAGGAAAGACCTTTGTTTCTCCACGCCAACGCCTCGGAATCCTCAAATGGGGTCACTCCTCCCATCTCGCAGGTCATGCGGGCATCAAGAAATCTGTGCAACTCATCTCCCGCTTCTATTGGTGGCCAACTCTGGAGACGGATGTTGGGGACTTTGTGCGAGCCTGCACTATCTGTGCCCGGGATAAGACTCCTCGCCAGAAGCCCGCTGGTTTTCTTCATCCTCTGCCTGTCCCCGAACAGCCTTGGTCTCTGATTGGTATGGATTTTATTACTGATTTACCCCCTTCCCGTGGCAACACCGTTATTTGGGTGGTCGTTGATCGATTCTCCAAAATGGCACATTTCATTCCTCTTCCTGGTCTTCCTTCTGCGCCTCAGTTGGCTAAACAATTTTTTGTACACATTTTTCGTCTTCACGGGTTGCCTACGCAGATTGTCTCGGATAGAGGGGTCCAATTCGTGTCTAAATTCTGGAGAGCTCTCTGTAAACAACTCAAGATTAAATTAAATTTTTCCTCTGCATATCATCCCCAGTCCAATGGACAAGTAGAAAGAATTAACCAGATCCTGGGTGATTATTTGCGACATTTTGTTTCCTCCCGCCAGGATGACTGGGCAGATCTCCTTCCATGGGCCGAATTCTCGTATAACTTCAGGGTCTCTGAATCTTCCTCCAAATCCCCATTTTTCGTGGTGTACGGCCGTCACCCTCTTCCCCCCCTCCCTACCCCCTTGCCCTCTGGTCTGCCCGCTGTGGATGAAATTTCTCGTGACCTTTCCATTATATGGAGAGAGACCCAAAATTCTCTCTTACAGGCTTCTTCACGCATGAAGAGGTTCGCGGATAAGAAAAGAAGAGCTCCCCCCGTTTTTTCCCCTGGAGACAAGGTATGGCTCTCCGCTAAATATGTCCGCTTCCGTGTCCCTAGCTACAAGTTGGGACCACGCTATCTTGGTCCTTTCAAAATTCTGTGTCAAATTAATCCTGTCTCTTATAAACTTCTTCTTCCTCCTTCTCTTCGTATCCCTAATGCCTTTCACGTCTCTCTTCTCAAACCACTCATCCTCAACCGTTTTTCTCCCAAATCTGTTCCTCCCACTCCTGTTTCCGGCTCCTCGGACGTCTTCTCGGTCAAGGAGATTTTGGCTGCCAAAAAGGTCAGAGGAAAAAATTTTTTTTTAGTAGACTGGGAGGGTTGTGGTCCTGAAGAGAGATCCTGGGAACCTGAGGACAACATCCTTGACAAAAGTCTGCTCCTCAGGTTCTCAGGCTCCAAGAAGAGGGGGAGACCCAAGGGGGGGGGTACTGTTACGCCGAGCGCTCCGGGTTCCCGCTCCTCCCCGGAGCGCTCGCTTCACCTCCTCCGCTGCAGCGCCCCGGTCACGTCCTCTGACCCGGGGCGCTGCGATCCTGCTGCTAGCCGGGATGCGATTCGCGATGCGGGTAGCGCCCGCTCGCGATGCGCACCCCGGCTCTCCTACCTGACTCGCTCCCCGTCTGTTCTGTCCCGGCGCGCGCGGCCCCGCTCCCTAGGGCGCGCGCGCGCCGGGTCTCTGCGATTTAAAGGGCCACTGCGCCGCTGATTGGCGCAGTGGTTCCAATTAGAGTTATCACCTGTGCACTCCCTATATTACCTCACTTCCCTTGCACTCCCTTGCCGGATCTTGTTGCCTTAGTGCCAGTGAAAGCGTTCCTTGTGTGTCCCTTGCCAGTGTTTCCAGACCTTCTGCCGTTGCCCCTGACTACGATCCTTGCTGCCTGCCCCGACCTTCTGCTACGTCCGACCTTGCTTCTGCCTACTCCCTTGTACCGCGCCTATCTTCAGCAGCCAGAGAGGTGAGCCGTTGCTAGTGGATACGACCTGGTCACTACCGCCGCAGCAAGACCATCCCGCTTTGCGGCGGGCTCTGGTGAAAACCAGTAGTGGCTTAGAACCGGTCCACTAGCACGGTCCACGCCAATCCCTCTCTGGCACAGAGGGTCCACTACCTGCCAGCCGGCATCGTGACAATAATGGAGTGGACTACAGAGCCCAGATATATAACGGAGGGGACAACAGAGCCCAGATATATAATGGAGAGGACTACAGAGCCCAGATATATAACGGAGGGGACAACAGAGCCCAGATATATAATGGAGGGAAATATATGATATAAACTACTGGACTGGGGGAAAAGGGGGCGCTATTAGTGAATGCCAGGGATTGAGAAAGAACTCAACTCCATTGTGTAATATGATTGGGGCACTAATTATTTTTTTCCAGTCCCTTCATCACTCCCATCATCCCTGACCCCAGGAGATCACAATCTAATCTCCTATCATACAATGTATCACTCCCATCATCCCTGACCCCAGGAGATCACAATCTAATCTCCTATCATACAATGTATCACTCCCATCATCCCTGACCCCAGGAGCTCACAATCTAATCTCCTATCATACAATGTATCACTCCCATCATCCCTGACCCCAGGAGATCACAATCTAATCTCCTATCATACAATGTATCACTCCCATCATCCCTGACCCCAGGAGATCACAATCTAATCTCCTATCATACAATGTATCACTCCCATCATCCCTGACCCCAGGAGATCACAATCTAATCTCCTATCATACAATGTATCACTCCCATCATCCCTGACCCCAGGAGCTCACAATCTAATCTCCTATCATACAATGTATCACTCCCATCATCCCTGACCCCAGGAGCTCACAATCTAATCTCCTATCATACAATGTATCACTCCCATCATCCCTGACCCCAGGAGATCACAATCTAATCTCCTATCATACAATGTATCACTCCCATCATCCCTGACCCCAGGAGATCACAATCTAATCTCCTATCATACAATGTATCACTCCCATCATCCCTGACCCCAGGAGCTCACAATCTAATCTCCTATCATACAATGTATCACTCCCATCATCCCTGACCCCAGGAGCTCACAATCTAATCTCCTATCATACAATGTATCACTCCCATCATCCCTGACCCCAGGAGATCACAATCTAATCTCCTATCACATACAATGTATCACTCCCATCATCCCTGACCCCAGGAGCTCACAATCTAATCTCCTATCATACAATGTATCACTCCCATCATCCCTGACCCCAGGAGATCACAATCTAATCTCCTATCATACAATGTATCACTCCCATCATCCCTGACCCCAGGAGATCACAATCTAATCTCCTATCATACAATGTATCACCCCCATCATCCCTGACCCCAGGAGCTCACAATCTAATCTCCTATCATACAATGTATCACTCCCATCATCCCTGACCCCAGGAGATCACAATCTAATCTCCTATCATACAATGTATCACTCCCATCATCCCTGACCCCAGGAGATCACAATCTAATCTCCTATCATACAATGTATCACTCCCATCATCCCTGACCCCAGGAGATCACAATCTAATCTCCTATCATACAATGTATCACTCCCATCATCCCTGACCCCAGGAGCTCACAATCTAATCTCCTATCATACAATGTATCACTCCCATCATCCCTGACCCCAGGAGATCACAATCTAATCTCCTATCATACAATGTATCACTCCCATCATCCCTGACCCCAGGAGATCACAATCTAATCTCCTATCATACAATGTATCACTCCCATCATCCCTGACCCCAGGAGATCACAATCTAATCTCCTATCATACAATGTATCACTCCCATCATCCCTGACCCCAGGAGCTCACAATCTAATCTCCTATCATACAATGTATCACTCCCATCATCCCTGACCCCAGGAGCTCACAATCTAATCTCCTATCATACAATGTATCACTCCCATCATCCCTGACCCCAGGAGATCACAATCTAATCTCCTATCACATACAATGTATCACTCCCATCATCCCTGACCCCAGGAGCTCACAATCTAATCTCCTATCATACAATGTATCACTCCCATCATCCCTGACCCCAGGAGATCACAATCTAATCTCCTATCATACAATGTATCACTCCCATCATCCCTGACCCCAGGAGATCACAATCTAATCTCCTATCATACAATGTATCACCCCCATCATCCCTGACCCCAGGAGCTCACAATCTAATCTCCTATCATACAATGTATCACTCCCATCATCCCTGACCCCAGGAGATCACAATCTAATCTCCTATCATGCAATGTATCACCCCCATCATCCCTGACCCCAGGAGCTCACAATCTAATCTCCTATCATACAATGTATCACTCCCATCATCCCTGACCCCAGGAGATCACAATCTAATCTCCTATCATACAATGTATCACTCCCATCATCCCTGACCCCAGGAGATCACAATCTAATCTCCTATCACATACAATGTATCACTCCCATCATCCCTGACCCCAGGAGCTCACAATCTAATCTCCTATCATACAATGTATCACTCCCATCATCCCTGACCCCAGGAGCTCACAATCTAATCTCCTATCATACAATGTATCACTCCCATCATCCCTGACCCCAGGAGATCACAATCTAATCTCCTATCATACAATGTATCACTCCCATCATCCCTGACCCCAGGAGATCACAATCTAATCTCCTATCATACAATGTATCACTCCCATCATCCCTGACCCCAGGAGATCACAATCTAATCTCCTATCATACAATGTATCACTCCCATCATCCCTGACCCCAGGAGCTCACAATCTAATCTCCTATCATACAATGTATCACTCCCATCATCCCTGACCCCAGGAGCTCACAATCTAATCTCCTATCATACAATGTATCACTCCCATCATCCCTGACCCCAGGAGATCACAATCTAATCTCCTATCATACAATGTATCACTCCCATCATCACTGACCCCAGGAGATCACAATCTAATCTCCTATCATACAATGTATCACTCCCATCATCCCTGACCCCAGGAGCTCACAATCTAATCTCCTATCATACAATGTATCACTCCCATCATCCCTGACCCCAGGAGCTCACAATCTAATCTCCTATCATACAATGTATCACTCCCATCATCCCTGACCCCAGGAGATCACAATCTAATCTCCTATCACATACAATGTATCACTCCCATCATCCCTGACCCCAGGAGCTCACAATCTAATCTCCTATCATACAATGTATCACTCCCATCATCCCTGACCCCAGGAGATCACAATCTAATCTCCTATCATACAATGTATCACTCCCATCATCCCTGACCCCAGGAGATCACAATCTAATCTCCTATCATACAATGTATCACCCCCATCATCCCTGACCCCAGGAGCTCACAATCTAATCTCCTATCATACAATGTATCACTCCCATCATCCCTGACCCCAGGAGATCACAATCTAATCTCCTATCACATACAATGTATCACTCCCATCATCCCTGACCCCAGGAGCTCACAATCTAATCTCCTATCACATACAATGTATCACTCCCATCATCCCTGACCCCAGGAGCTCACAATCTAATCTCCTATCACATACAATGTATCACTCCCATCATCCCTGACCCCAGGAGATCACAATCTAATCTCCTATCATACAATGTATCACTCCCATCATCCCTGACCCCAGGAGCTCACAATCTAATCTCCTATCATACAATGTATCACTCCCATCATCCCTGACCACAGGAGATCACAATCTAATCTCCTATCATACAATGTATCACTCCCATCATCCCTGACCCCAGGAGATCACAATCTAATCTCCTATCATACAATGTATCACTCCCATCATCCCTGACCCCAGGAGATCACAATCTAATCTCCTATCATACAATGTATCACTCCCATCATCCCTGACCCCAGGAGATCACAATCTAATCTCCTATCACATACAATGTATCACTCCCATCATCCCTGACCCCAGGAGCTCACAATCTAATCTCCTATCATACAATGTATCACTCCCATCATCCCTGACCCCAGGAGATCACAATCTAATCTCCTATCATACAATGTATCACTCCCATCATCCCTGACCCCAGGAGATCACAATCTAATCTCCTATCATACAATGTATCACTCCCATCATCCCTGACCCCAGGAGATCACAATCTAATCTCCTATCATACAATGTATCACTCCCATCATCCCTGACCCCAGGAGATCACAATCTAATCTCCTATCATACAATGTATCACCCCCATCATCCCTGACCCCAGGAGCTCACAATCTAATCTCCTATCATACAATGTATCACTCCCATCATCCCTGACCCCAGGAGATCACAATCTAATCTCCTATCATGCAATGTATCACCCCCATCATCCCTGACCCCAGGAGCTCACAATCTAATCTCCTATCATACAATGTATCACTCCCATCATCCCTGACCCCAGGAGATCACAATCTAATCTCCTATCATACAATGTATCACTCCCATCATCCCTGACCCCAGGAGATCACAATCTAATCTCCTATCATACAATGTATCACTCCCATCATCCCTGACCCCAGGAGATCACAATCTAATCTCCTATCATACAATGTATCACTCCCATCATCCCTGACCCCAGGAGATCACAATCTAATCTCCTATCATACAATGTATCACTCCCATCATCCCTGACCCCAGGAGATCACAATCTAATCTCCTATCATACAATGTATCACTCCCATCATCCCTGACCCCAGGAGATCACAATCTAATCTCCTATCATACAATGTATCACTCCCATCATCCCTGACCCCAGGAGCTCACAATCTAATCTCCTATCATACAATGTATCACTCCCATCATCCCTGACCCCAGGAGCTCACAATCTAATCTCCTATCATACAAAGTATCACTCCCATCATCCCTGACCCCAGGAGATCACAATCTAATCTCCTATCATACAATGTATCACCCCCATCATCCCTGACCCCAGGAGATCACAATCTAATCTCGCTTACTCTTACACACAATTGGCCTCATTTACTAAAGTCCAACCGACACTTTTTCTCGGTTATTGCACCTAAATTTTAGTCGCACAACCGACACTTTAGAAACCACTCGGAGTGTTTTGTTTTTTTCACTCTGAAATGGGCGTTTTATGCAAAAATGGGGGCAGGACGGAGCCGGAGTAGTCTGCACCAGAGTACTCCTTTAATGTTTATATATTGGTTTTCTTTTTAACACATTTGCAATATTAGGTTTAAATCAATTTAACCCCCCAGATAATAAACAAGGAGAATTGTTGTAATGTTTGAAGAATTAGAACACATTAATACTTTTGATTTATGGAAACTTTTTTAAACAAACAAAAGTCTAAACCATTTTGACTCACACAACTAATTTCTTTAGCTCGGAGTTTGTGCGACACAATTGGCGAGTGCGACACAGAAAACGTGCGACCGAAAAATAACCGACATGTGCGACAGAATAGTAAATAAGCCTGAAAAAAAAGACGAATGATATTGAAATGACTCCACAACAAACACTCCGCAACAAACAAACACTCCACAACAAACACTCCACAACAAACAAACACTCCACAACAAACACTCCACAACAAACACTCCACAACAAACACTCCACAACAAACACTCCACAACAAACACTCCACAACAAACACTCCACAACAAACAAACACTCCACAACAAACACTCCACAACAAACACTCCACAACAAACACTCCACAACAAACACTCCACAACAAACACTCCGCAACAAACACTCCGCAACAAACACTCCGCAACAAACACTCCGCAACAAACACTCCACAACAAACACTCCACAACAAACACTCCACAACAAACACTCCACAACAAACACTCCACAACAAACACTCCACAATAAACACTCCGCAACAAACACTCCACAACAAACACTCCGCAACAAACACTCCGCAACAAACACTCCACAACAAACACTCCACAACAAACACTCCGCAACAAACACTCCACAATAAACACTCCGCAACAAACACTCCACAACAAACACTCCACAATAAACACTCCGCAACAAACACTCCGCAACAAACACTCCACAATAACTACACAATAACTCCGCAATAAACACTCCACAATAAACACTCCACAATAAACACTCCGCAACAAACACTCCGCAACAAACACTCCGCAACAAACACTCCGCAACAAACACTCCGCAACAAACACTACACAATAACTACACAATAACTACACAATAAACACTCCGCAACAAACACTCCGCAACAAACACTCCGCAACAAACACTCCGCAACAAACACTCCGCAACAAACACTCCACAACAAACACTCCACAACAAACACTCCACAACAAACACTCCACAATAAACACTCCACAATAAACACTCCACAATAAACACTCCGCAACAAACACTCCACAACAAACACTCCACAATAAACACTCCACAATAAACACTCCGCAACAAACACTCCACAACAAACACTCCACAATAAACACTCCACAATAAACACTCCGCAACAAACACTCCACAACAAACACTCCACAATAAACACTCCACAATAAACACACTGCACAATAAACACTCCACAATAAACACTCCACAACAAACACTCCACAACAAACACTCCACAATAAACACTCCACAACAAACACTCCACAATAAACACTCCACAATAAACACACTGCACAATAAACACTCCACAATAAACACTCCACAATAAACACTCCACAATAAACACTCCACAATAAACACTCCACAACAAACACTCCACAATAAACACTCCACAACAAACACTCCACAATAAACACTGCACAATAAACACTCCACAACAAACACTCCACAATAAACACTCCACAACAAACACTCCACAATAAACACTCCACAATAAACACTCCACAATAAACACTCCACAATAAACACTCCACAATAAACACTCCACAACAAACACTCCACAATAAACACTCCACAACAAACACTCCACAATAAACACTCCACAATAAACACACTGCACAATAAACACTCCACAATAAACACTCCACAATAAACACTCCACAATAAACACTCCACTCTTAGTAAATCAGGACCAATGTATCACTCTGAAGATTTGTTACAACTGTATCCAGCTTCGACAATTGTCTTTGTGAATTAGCACAAAGCTATGCCTCTTTTGCTCTGGCAGTTTGCTACAATGTATCAGTCAGACTCTGGAGGAAAAGGAGAATGTTGCTGTTCAGGAATCTGGAAAAGCTGGGTGAATGGAAAAAATATGACCATTATAGGATGGTAACAAATGCCCGTATGGTAAATTTACCTAGATAAATCCATAATACATCCAATAGGGTCCATTTACCTGCATAACTAGTTATCCAGCTTTCTCAGATTCCTGAACACAAAATATGATTAGGTATGCAGTGATATGGTTGCTGTAGAATCTATTGCTACATCCCTAGATATAATTCATAAGCAGTAATCTGTGAAAACTGGGTGACAAATCCTGTAATGGTGAATTTTTTTCTCTCGTTCATGCAGCTTTCCCAGCATCCTGCATGGCACATCTATCTTGATTTTGTAGCGATACATCAAACAGTGTCCGTATTACTGCATAACTAGTCAGATTTGTGAATCGGAAAAAAAATTACCATTACAGGTTTTGTCAACCAGCTTTCTCAGACCCCTGCATGTCAACTCTATCCAGTGATGCAGCAATCAATCTACAGAATCCATATTACAGCATTATTAATCAGATTTTCTGTTCAGGATTCTTGGAAAGCTGGGTGACTAGTTTATGCAATCATGTGGATGCTGTTGAATAATCTATTGAGCCATATTACCATTACCATCCTTCAATAATGATTTCTTTCCCAATTCACCCAGCTTTCTCAGACTCCCGATGGCTGTCCGGGCATGCTAGAAGTTGTAGTTTTACAAGAGCAGGAGGCACACTGGTTGGGAAAAACTGGCATAGATATATGGATTAGCCATGCAGTAGGCTGGAAAAGCTGGGTGATAACCCGTGTAATAGCAGTTATTTTATTTTCACCCAACTTTTCCAGAGTGAGATATAACTATTACTAGGGAAAAAACATATTTTTTTTTTCTTTTTTACATTTAAAGGGCAAGCGTATTTTCTGGCTGTCGTCCTGCGCACATTATACGGGACACGTCAGGGATGCAGATTTTATACTGTACAGGTCTATGAATATTTCAGGCGAGGCCCCGACAGATCCCGGGAGATCATCAGCGAGAAAACCGCTTACTGTCCACTCTGCAGGGCGACAGGCGCGGTCCTGGGTGGTCGAGGACAGGCAGCGGCGAGGGTTAAAGGTTAGGCCGTATTATAGAGATCGGGCAAAAAGCTCCTCGTTGATCAGATGGACGGATAAGTTAGTTAACTGCGCGGTGACTGTGCGACCCTCGCCGCCTGCGCCGTCCTGCAACTAGGGGGGGAAAAAACGAATCATGAGACATCCGGCGGCTGCCATCGTTATGTGGAGAGAGAAGCCTTCAGAGCGTCGCTCCCACCGCGCTGCAATCACATCAAGAACGGCGACACAGCGATAAATAGCTACTGACGCCATGCCGCGCCAATCCTGATGAGCTGACGCATAACCCATCCCAGATACAGAGAGAAAAAAAATTCTGGTAAAACTCAATTTTATTATAGATTCTTGTGTATTTTTGCCAGGTTTATCAGTTTTTTGCAGTTTATGGCGCTCACAATGGCGCAGCGTATGGCGTTGTACATAGTGATGCTCCAGAGGTGACGTCCAGGAGAGCGGTATGAAATAGGATGAGTACAAAGATGGCCGCCAATTAAGTTCCTTCAACTGAGTGGTAGATAAACAGTCTGCAGAGTTTGTCATCCAGCTTTCCCCAGACCCTGAGCAGCAGGTCAGTCACATCACATATAAATGGATCTGTATAGGACAGTGCACTGTTACAAATGGATCTGGATAGGACAACGCACTGTATATAGTAGATAACACTATAGAGGACAGTGCACTGTTACAAATGGATCTGGATAGATTGGAAGTTTGGGCTAAGAAGTGGCAGATGAGGTAATACTGATAAATGTAAGGTAATGCACATGGGGAGGAAAAATCCGGGCTGGGATTATGTATTAAATGGGAGAACACTTGGGACGACTGACGTGTAAAAGGACTTGGGAGTCTTAGTTAACAGTAAATTTAGCTGTAGTGACCAGTGTCGGGCAGCTGCTGCCAAGGCAAATAAAATCATGGGGGGCATCAATAGGGGCATAGATGCCCACGACAAGGAAATAATTCTAACACTGAACAAATCACTAGTCAGACCACACATGGAATACTGTGTACAGTACTGGTCAGACCACACATAGAATACTGTGTACAGTACTGGTCAGACCACACATAGAATACTGTGTACAGTACTGGTCAGACCACACATAGAATACTGTGTACAGTACTGGTCAGACCACACATAGAATACTGTGTACAGTACTAGTCAGACCACACATGGAATACTGTGTACAGTACTGATCAGACCACACATAGAATGCTGTGTACAGGACTGGTCAGACCACACATAGAATACTGTGTACAGTACTGGTCAGACCACACATGGAATACTGTGTACAGGACTGGTCAGACCTCACATAGAATACTGTGTACAGTACTGGTCAGACCACACATAGAATACTGTGTACAGTACTGGTCAGACCACACATAGAATACTGTGTACAGTACTAGTCAGACCACACATGGAATACTGTGTACAGTACTGGTCAGACCACACATAGAATACTGTGTACAGGACTGGTCAGACCACACATAGAATACTGTGTACAGTACTGGTCAGACCACACATAGAATACTGTGTACAGTACTGGTCAGACCACCCATAGAATACTGTGTACAGTACTGGTCAGACCACACATAGAATACTGTGTACAGTACTGGTCAGACCACACATAGAATACTGTGTACAGTACTGGTCAGACCACACATGGAATACTGTGTACAGTACTGGTCAGACCACACATAGAATACTGTGTACAGTACTGGTCAGACCACACATAGAATACTGTGTACAGTACTGGTCAGACCACACATAGAATACTGTGTACAGTACTGGTCAGACCACACATAGAATACTGTGTACAGTACTGGTCAGACCACACATAGAATACTGTGTACAGTACTGGTCAGACCACACATAGAATACTGTGTACAGTACTGGTCAGACCACACATAGAATACTGTGTACAGTACTGGTCAGACCACACCTGGAATACTGTGTACAGTACTGGTCAGACCACACATAGAATACTGTGTACAGTACTGGTCAGACCACACATAGAATACTGTGTACAGTACTGGTCAGACCACACATAGAATACTGTGTACAGGACTGGTCAGACCACACATAGAATACTGTGTACAGTACTGGTCAGACCACACATAGAATACTGTGTACAGTACTGGTCAGACCACACATAGAATACTGTGTACAGTACTGGTCAGACCACACATAGAATACTGTGTACAGTACTGGTCAGACCACACATAGAATACTGTGTACAGTACTGGTCAGACCACACATAGAATACTGTGTACAGTACTGGTCAGACCACACATGGTAATACGGGGAATGGGAGGACTACAGTACCCAGAAAGATTATCAGAATTAGGGTTATTTAGTTTATAAAAATAGTTTAGGGGAGACCTATTAACTATGTATAAGGGTGCGTTCACACGGAGTAAATGAAGAGTAATTGACGCTGAAAAACTTACGGCCGAAAACTTTTTTTTTGCGTGAAATTCGCGGAAAATGAAGGTTTTTTCAGCCATTTCCGCGCAAATTGCGCGCGAATTCCACGCGAAAACGATGTCAGGCGGAATTTTTTTTACCATTGACTTCAATTGATTTCTGCTAGCGGATTCCTCTTGAAGAATGAACATGTTCTTTCTTCAAGCGGAACGGAATTCAGCGTCGGAATTCCGCTAGCAGAATTTCCGTAGTGTGAACGGGACAGCAGAAATAACATTAAAGTCAATGGGCAGAGGAGATGAGCATTAATGTGGAGCGGAGAATTCAAGCGGAAATACTCGAGTAAATTCCTCTTGAATTACTGAACGCGCCCTAAATATATCAGGGGACAGTACAGAGATCTCTCCATGATCTATTTATACCCAGGACTGTATATATATAACAAGGAGGTGACCTAATAATATATATAATATATCCGGACAGTACAGAGATCTCTCCATGATCTATTTATACCCAGGACTGTATATATAACAAGGAGGTGACCTAATAATATATATAATATATCCGGACAGTACAGAGATCTCTCCATGATCTATTTATACCCAGGACTGTATATATAACAAGGAGGAGACCTAATAATATATATAATATATCCGGACAGTACAGAGATCTCTCCATGATCTATTTATACCCAGGACTGTATGTATAACAAGGAGGTGACCTAATAATATATATATCAGGGGACAGTACAGAGATCTCTCCATGATCTATTTATACCCAGGACTGTATATATAACAAGGAGGAGACCTAATAATATATATATATATATATATATATATATATATATAATATATCAGGACAGTACAGAGATCTCTCCATGATCTATTTATACCCAGGACTGTATATATAACAAGGAGGTGACCTAATAATATATATATAATATATCAGGACAGTACAGAGATCTCTCCATGATCTATTTATACCCAGGACTGTATATATAACAAGGAGGTGACCTAATAATATATATAATATATCAGGACAGTACAGAGATCTCTCCATGATCTATTTATACCCAGGACTGTATATATAACAAGGAGGTGACCTAATAATATATATAATATATCCGGACAGTACAGAGATCTCTCCATGATCTATTTATACCCAGGACTGTGTATATAACAAGGAGGTGACCTAATAATATATATATATCAGGGGACAGTACAGAGATCTCTCCATGATCTATTTATACCCAGGACTGTATATATAACAAGGAGGAGACCTAATAATATATATATATATATATATATATATATATAATATATCAGGACAGTACAGAGATCTCTCCATGATCTATTTATACCCAGGACTGTATATATAACAAGGAGGTGACCTAATAATATATATATAATATATCAGGACAGTACAGAGATCTCTCCATGATCTATTTATACCCAGGACTGTATATATAACAAGGAGGTGACCTAATAATATATATAATATATCAGGACAGTACAGAGATCTCTCCATGATCTATTTATACCCAGGACTGTATATATAACAAGGAGGTGACCTAATAATATATATATAATATATCAGGACAGTACAGAGATCTCTCCATGATCTATTTATACCCAGGACTGTATATATAACAAGGAGGTGACCTAATAATATATATAATATATCAGGACAGTACAGAGATCTCTCCATGATCTATTTATACCCAGGACTGTATATATAACAAGGGGGTGACCTAATAATATATATAATATATCAGGACAGTACAGAGATCTCTCCATGATCTATTTATACCCAGGACTGTATATATAACAAGGAGGTGACCTAATAATATATATAATATATCAGGACAGTACAGAGATCTCTCCATGATCTATTTATACCCAGGACTGTATATATAACAAGGAGGTGACCTAATAATATATATAATATATCAGGACAGTACAGAGATCTCTCCATGATCTATTTATACCCAGGACTTTATCTATAACAAGGAGGTGATCTAATAATATATATAATATATCAGGACAGTACAGAGATCTCTCCATGATCTATTTATACCCAGGACTGTATATATAACAAGGAGGGGACCTAATAATATATATAATATATCCGGACAGTACAGAGATCTCTCCATGATCTATTTATACCCAGGACTGTATATATAACAAGGAGGTGACCTAATAATATATATAATATATCAGGACTGTATATATAACAAGGGGGCATCCTCTACGTCTAGAGGAAAGAAGGTTTCTACACCAGCACAGACGGGGGTTCTTTACTGTAAGAGCAGTGAGACTGTGGAATTCTCTCCCGGAGGAGGTGTCATGGTGAACTCTGTAAAAGAATATAAAAGGGTCTGGATGCATTTTTGGAGAATAATAACATTACAGGTTATGTATAATAGATTTATAGGGACAGAACGTGGATCCAGGGATTTATTCTGATATTTGGAGTCGGGAAGGAATTTTTACCTCTAGTCTGAGGGTTTTTTGCCTCCTCTGGATCAGTAGGGACTCATCAGGGACTCATTAGGGATATCGGTTGGACTTGATGGACTCCGGTCTTTTTTCAACCTTATGAATTATGTTACATGTATTGGTGTCAGTCCTTACTGCACCCCTCATGTTCCGCTCATGAACCAGCACCGCCCATGTTCCAGGAACCCCAATTTGAACAGAGTTTTACAGGGCAAGAGTTCTCTAATTTTGGATGCAGCATGGCAGATTTGCCAATCAGGAGTCTGGAAAAGGTGGGTGAAAAAAGAAGGTCTATGGCAGGGTTTGCCACTCACCTTTTCCAGTCTCTTCCATGGCAAAGAAACTGGTATATCCACCAGCTCCCATATCACTGCATAGATAGATTTACCATGCAGGGGACTGAGAAAGCTGGGTGACAAACTCTGCAATGGGCAAATTTTTCTTTCCCCCTTCCTTAACCCACTCAAACTCCTGAACTAATTATGTTACTATATGGCTGTTCTTACATGCACTACTGTATAACCAAATGGATGTGCTGTGCAGGAGGCTGGAAAAGCTGGGTGATAAACAAATTTTAAGTCAGCATTCCAGACTCCTGAACAGCAAATGTGCAAATAGTTATGCTGTAATATGGGAGTCAGTACTGCATGGCTAGTTAGATGTGCCATGCAGGAGGCTGGGATAGCTGGGTGATCCACCCTGTAGTGGCCATTTTCACTCAGCTTTCTCTGAACCATGAACAGTAAATCTGACTAGTTACACTACAATATGGCTGCTGTTGCAGGTGCTATCTAATTAGGTAGATGTGCCGTGGAGGTGGCTAGAAAAGCTGGGTGATCAATCATGTAATGGTTATTTTCATGCAGCTTTTCCAGACCCCTGAATAGTAAATCTTAATAGTTCTGCTACAATGTGGCTACTGTTGCATGTACTACTGCATAATTAGATGGATTTGCCGAGGAGGTGGCAAAAGAAAGCTGGGTGATCAACCCTGTAATGGTCATTTTCACCAAGCTTTACCAGACCCCTGAATAGCAAATCTGACTAGTTCTGCTGTGATATAGTCAGTGGATGTATTGCTGCCTAAGAAGATGGAGCCTACGGTTGAAATATCCGACAATTAGGATAATTCAGCAGTCATGTGCGCCATATTTCTAAGCGTATTGCGCCATTTCACGACAGTGGCTATAACCGGTCACTGCGCTATTTGTTTTCCCTCCACAACAAATTTACGCAGGACTTTAAACCTTTGTCGCAGGTCCGCCATGTTTGTAGAGAAGGAATTGCCGCCATTGATACCTGACCCCGCCATAACCGCGTCCTCGCGCTCGGCCGGTTGTTTCCCGGCAGTTTTCCGCACGCCCTGTAGTTTATATTCAGGGGATCGCGCGGCAGACGACTTTATTACGCTCCGGCATCGCTGACATCAATCTTGTGATTGGGTCAACTCAATCTCTCCTCGTAGGCGCAATTCCCCCGCGATGCTGGCCGCTCATCCTCGCTACGTGATTCCTTAAAGGAGCAGTCATTGCATTTCCCATAGGGCAGTGGTCTTCAACCTGCGGACCTCCAGATGTTGCAAAACTACAACTCCCAGCATGCCCGGACAGCCAACGGCTGTCCGGGCATGCTGGGAGTTGTAGTTTTGCAACATCTGGAGGTCCGCAGGTTGGAGACCACTGCCATAGGGGTTATTATCACCCAGCTTTCTACAAACCCTGACTGGCTATTTTTTATTGTTATGCAGGATGACATCCCTGACTTCCGCTTCCCTCCTAACACCTCATATTAGTGTCAGACTTTACTTCGCTGTTATATTCATGAACCAGGAAGCTCTGGATGAACAAAGCTATAAGGTTGTTCATACAGGGGAGCACTAGGTTATGTCAGGGTATCAGATGATACGGCGGCTCAGCAGACAGTATCACACGTGATAGGATTAGATACACCAGCTCAGCAGACGGTATCACCCATGATAGGATTAGATGATTTATATCTAATACCTTCTACCTTATGTCGCCACTATGGCTGCCAGCTACGTTCTCCTAATCCTATCTTGTGTGATACTGACTGCAGAGCCACTGTATCTAATCCCATAATGTGTGATACTGCATGTTAAGCAAAGCATCTAATCCTATCATGTGTGATACTGTTTGCAGAGCTGCTGTATCTAATCCTATCATGTGATACTGTCTGCTGAGCTGCTGTATCTAATTCTATCATGTGTGATACTGTCTGCTCAGCTGTGTATCTAATCCTATCATGTGTGATACTCTCTGCTGAGCTGCTGTATCTAATCCTATCATGAGTGATACTGTCTGCTGAGCTGCTGTATCTAATCCTATCATGTGTGATACTATCTGCAGAGCTGCTGTATCTAATCCTATCATGTGTGATACTGTCTGCTGAGCTGCTGTATCTAATCCTATCATGTGGGATACTCTCTGCTGAGCTGCTGTTTCTAATCTTATCATGTGTGACACTGTCTGCTCAGCTGTGTATCTAATTCAATCATGTGTGATACACTCTGCTGAGCTGCTGTATCTAATCCTATCATGTGGGATACTCTGCTGACCGACCTGCTCTATCTAATCCTATCATGTGTGATACTGTCTGTTGAGCTGCTGTATCTAAGCCTAGCATGTGTGATACACTCTTCTGAGCAGTGTTTCTAATCCTATAATGTGAGTTACTGCATGCTTCGCTGATGTATCTAAGCCTATCATGTGTATCACTGTCTGCAGAGCCTGTGTATCTAAGCCTATCTTGCATGAAACAGATGCTAGTGGGGTACCACAGAGAACAGTATTGGGCCCTATTCTCTTTAATATGTTGGTATGTTATGACCACCTCTTGTAGGATCTTTATTGGGTATAGTCCCTGTATTACAAATTATAGGGTCTGTATAGGGTGTAGGACCTGTATCACCAACTATAGGGTGTAGGATCTGTATCACCTCTTATAGGGTCTTTATAGGGTGTAGGACCTGTATCACCAATTATAGGGTGTTTATAGGGTGTAGGACCTGTATCACCTCTTATAGGGTCTTTATAGGGTGTAGGACCTGTATCACCAATTATAGGGTGTTTATAGGGTGTAGGACCCGTATCACTTCTCATAGGGTGTTTATAGGGTGTAGGGCTTTATAGGGTGTAGGACCTGTATCACCAATTATAGGGTGTTTATAGGGTGTAGGACCTGTATCACCAATTATAGGGTGTTTATAGGGTGTAGGATCTGTATCACCTCTTATAGGGTGTTTATAGGGTGTAGGGCCTGTATCACCTCTTATAGGGTGTTTATAGGGTGTAGGACCTGTATCACCAATTATAGGGTCTTTATAGGGTGTAGGACCTGTATCACCAATTATAGGGTCTTTATAAGGTGGAGGGCCTGCATCACCTCTTATAGGGTCTTTATAGGGTGTAGGACTTGTATCACCAATTATAGGGGGTTTATAGGGTGTAGGACCTGTATCACCAATTATAGGGTGTTTATAGGGTGTAGGGCCTGCATCACCTCTTATAGGGTCTTTATAGGGTGTAGGACTTGTATCACCAATTATAGGGGGTTTATAGGGTGTAGGATCTGTATCACCTCTTATAGGGTGTTTATAGGGTGTAGATCCTGTATCACCTCTTATAGGGTGTTTATAGGGTGTAGGACCTGTGTCACCAATTATAGGATCTTTATAGGGTGTAGGACCTGTGTCACCAATTATAGGGTCTTTATAGGGCCTTTATCATCTCTTATAGGGTGTTTATAGGGTGTAGATACTGTATCACCTCTTATAGAGTCTTTATAGGGTGTAGGACCCCTGTCACCAATTATAGGGTCTTTATAGGGTGTAGGACCTGTGTCACCAATTATAGGGTCTTTATAGGGTGTAGGGCCTGTATCACCTCTTATAGGGTCTTTATAGGGTGTAGAACCTGTATCACCAATTATAGGGTCTTTATAGGGTGTAGGGCCTTTATCACCTCTTATAGGGTCTTTATAGGGTGTAGGGCCTTTATCACCTCTTATAGGGTCTTTATAGGGTGTAGGACCTGTATAACCTCTTGTAGGTTGTTTATAGGGTGTAGGGCCTGAATCACCAATTATAGGGTCTTTATAGGGTGTAGGGCCTGTATCACCAATTATAGGGTCTTTATAGCGTGTAGGACCTGTATCACCAATTATAGGGTCTTTATAGGGTGTAGGGCCTGTATCACCAATTATAGGGTCTTTATAGGGTGTAGGGCCTGTATCACCAATTATAGGGTCTTTATAGGGTGTAGGACCTGTATCACCAATTATAGGGTGTTTATAGGGTGTAGGACCTGTATCACCAATTATAGGGTCTTTATAGGGTGTAGGGCCTTTATCACCTCTTATAGGGTCTTTATAGGGTGTAGGGCCTTTATCACCTCTTATAGGGTCTTTATAGGGTGTAGGACCTGTATAACCTCTTGTAGGTTGTTTATAGGGTGTAGGGCCTGAATCACCAATTATAGGGTCTTTATAGGGTGTAGGGCCTGTATCACCAATTATAGGGTCTTTATAGCGTGTAGGACCTGTATCACCAATTATAGGGTCTTTATAGGGTGTAGGGCCTGTATCACCAATTATAGGGTCTTTATAGGGTGTAGGGCCTGTATCACCAATTATAGGGTCTTTATAGGGTGTAGGACCTGTATCACCAATTATAGGGTGTTTATAGGGTGTAGGACCTGTATCACCAATTATAGGGTCTTTATAGGGTGTAGGACCTGTGTCACCAATTATAGGGTCTTTATAGAGTGTAGGGCCTGTATCACCTCTTGTAGGGTCTTTATAGGGTGTAGGACCTGTATAACCTCTTGTAGGTTGTTTATAGGGTGTAGGGCCTGTATCACCAATTATAGGGTCTTTATAGGGTGTAGGGCCTGTATCACCAATTATAGGGTCTTTATAGGGTGTAGGACCTGTGTCACCAATTATAGGGTCTTTATAGAGTGTAGGGCCTGTATCACCTCTTATAGGGTCTTTATAGGGTGTAGGGCCTGTATCACCAATTATAGGGTCTTTATAGGGTGTAGGGCCTTTATCACCTCTTATAGGGTCTTTATAGGGTGTAGGGCCTTTATCACCTCTTATAGGGTCTTTATAGGGTGTAGGACCTGTATAACCTCTTGTAGGTTGTTTATAGGGTGTAGTACCTGTATCACCAATTATAGGGTCTTTATAGGGTGTAGGGCCTGTATCACCAATTATAGGGTGTTTATAGGGTGTAGGGCCTGTATCACCTCTTATAGGGTCTTTATAGGGTGTAGGACCTGTATCACCAATTATAGGGTGTTTATAGGGTGTAGGACCCGTATCACCTCTTATAGGGTGTTTATAGGGAGTAGGGCTTTATAGGGTGTAGGACCTGTATCACCAATTATAGGGTGTTTATAGGGTGTAGGACCTGTATCACCAATTATAGGGTGTAGGATCTGTATCACCTCTTATAGGGTGTTTATAGGGTGTAGATCCTGTATCAAGTCTTATAGGGTGTTTATATGGTGTAGGGCCTGTATCACCAATTATAGGGTCTTTATAGGGTGTAGGACCTGTATCACCTCTTATAGGGTCTTTATAGGGTGTAGGGCCTGTATCACCTCTTATAGGGTGTTTATAGGGTGTAGGACCTGTATCACCAATTATAGGGTCTTTATAGGGTGTAGGGCCTGTATCACCTCTTATAGGGTCTTTATAGGGTGTAGGGCCTGTATCACCTCTTATAGGGTCTTTATAGGGTGTAGGGCCTGTCTCACCTCTTATAGGGTCTTTATAGGGTGTAGGGCCTGTATCACCAATTATAGGGTGTAGGGTGTCAGGTTAGATCCATAGAAAGCCCTATGTGTATTGAGCACAGTGTCCCCATCCCTCCATGTACGCCCCGTTGCCTCCATCGCCCGCCGCTCGCTCTTCATATAATCTCAGAAACTTCTATGACTCATTTTCACTGAATGACACGAAATTCTCGTCTCTGATATTTTCTACCTGTGGCCCCAATTACCGATCCTACCGATCCTGGATCATGAATTGGCAGCAGGGACGGCGCCGCCCCTGATCATCCTGCTATTCTTGCTCCGGTTTGGGGGAGGGGTGGCCCCCCTAACCCGTTATTCGGTGAAGAGATTCTAGTTTTGGTTCCTTGGCGATAATTCCTTAATGTTCCGATCGTCTTTTCAGAAGTGTCTACCCCCCTCCCAACAATTAACCGCCCCCACCTTCGCTATCATCGCCGCCGTCTTGTCACCGCTGCGTGCTCTGTAGTGTCTCAGATCTGCGCGTCTCTCTTCAGCCGGCGCAGTCGGCAGCGTCAGGGTTAAACGCAGATACAAACAGCTGGATCCCGTCCAACCGCTGAGGGCCCGGGCATGGAGTGCGGCTTAAGAGACAGAATACCTGGACACGTGCTCAGAACGCCGCGCGGATGAGGGCGAAGGGGAGCGAGACGCCAAAGAGGACGGGTGGCAGCAGCACGAAGGGCGCACAGGACAAATGACAGCGCGGCTTCTCTGCTGATGGCGGTGATCGCGGAACCATGGGGCATCGTCGGGGGTGACGGCCCCGGGACAAGTAGACAAGTGATAGACTATGGACGGCCCCGGGGAGAGCAGAACCCGCACAGCAGCAGCGCTCCAACATCTCCTGCACTGCCAGGGGATGATCTGCTGCAGCACATCGCGCCACTGGAGGGGGAAAAGATTAAAGAGGGAGGAAAAAGGGAAAAACACAACAAAAATGTTATTAATAATCCTTAGATTTCTGCTTCAGCCGAAGACGAGGAAACCGATGCTACAACCTGCGCACATAGCAGAGCCGGAATGGATAACACAGCAGGTCTATGTGAAAGCACCGTATCTAAGCCTATCATGGGTGATACTCACTGGTGTGCTGCTGTATCTAATCCTATCAGGGGTGATACTCACTGGTGGGCTGCTGTATCTAATCCTATCAGGGGTGATACACACTGGTGGGCTGCTGTATCTAATCCTATCAGGGGTGATACTCACTGGTGGGCTGCTGTATCTAATCCTATCATGGGGGATACTCACTGGTGGGCTGCTGTATCTAAGCCTTTCATGGGTGATACTCACTGGTGGGCTGCTGTATCTAATCCTATCAGGGGTGATACTCACTGGTGGGCTGCTGTATCTAATCCTATCATGGGTGATACTCACTGGTGGGCTGCTGTATCTAATCCTATCATGGGGGATCCTCACTGGTGGGCTCCTGTATCTAATCCTATCCTGGATGATACTGCCTGGTGGGCTGCTGTATCTAATCCTTTCATGGGTGATACTGCCTGCTGAGCTGCTGTATCTAATCCTATCATGGGTGATACTGCCTGCTGAGCTGCTGTATCTAATCCTATCCTGGGTGAAACTGCCTGGTGGGCTGCTGTATCTAATCCTATCATAGGTGATACTGCCTGGTGTGCTGCTGTATCTAATCCAATCATAGGTGATACTGCCTGGTGGGCTGCTGTATCTAATCCAATCATAGGTGATACTGCCTGGTGGGCTGCTGGGTCTAATCCTGTCCCGGGTGATACTGCCTGCTGAGCTGCTGTATCTAATCCTATCCTGGATGATACTGCCTGGTGGGCTGCTGTATCTAATCCTATCATGGGTGATACTGCCTGCTGAGCTGCTGTATCTAATCCTGTCCCGGGTGATACTGCCTGCTGAGCTGCTGTATCTAATCCTATCCTGGATGATACTGCCTGGTGGGCTGCTGTATCTAATCCTATCATAGGTGATACCGCCTGGTGGGCTGCTGTACCTAATCCTGTCCCGGGTGATACCGCCTGGTGGGCTGCTGTATCTAATCCTATCTTGGTGATACTGCCTGGTGGGCTGCTGTACCTAATCCTATCCTGGATGATACTGTCTGGTGGGCTGCTGTATCTAATCCTATCATAGGTGATACTGCCTGGTGGGCTGCTGTACCTAATCCTGTCCCGGGTGATACCGCCTGGTGGGCTGCTGTATCTAATCCTAATCTAATGTCCCAGTATAGGACATGGTCCTGTACTACCCTTAGGCCCTGTCAGGTTGAGACCCTAAGTGACCTGGGGCTCCCCTGCAGGGTCCCCCCTGTTGTTTCCAGAATGTTGTGTATATCACTTTAATGTATAGACAGGATCCTAATGTATAGATAGAGCAGAGGACCTGTGGGAGGTCTCAAGGACCTGTAAGTCTGTCACATGTTATGTTATACAGTCACATGATTTGTTGTCACATGTTCTCCCAGAAAGCACCAGCTTAACCTATGACCCGCAGCTTGACCAATGGGCCTTAGTTCAGCCCCCACTATATAAAGGGGCGGCCATTACAATTCTCTCTTTTCTTCCTTTACTGAGAACCAGCCAGCACAGATGTCTCAGTACCAGTGATCACCTACCTGGAAGACCACAAAGCTACAGTCATTCCAGTAAGTCAAAAGTCTATGTCTGCTGTCACTACAAGTAGTCAAGTCCTGCACATAGTCAAGCCCCAAGATAATTGTCTCAAGTTTATTACCAGTATAATTGGTCCCAGCAAGCTGCGAGGTCTTCTGGGTTCCTGGCCACCTCTCTGGGATTCTGGCCGAGTTGTGAAGAGAATATCATCTGTCTGACCTCAGTAAAGCCTCCATTACACATGACTGGTTGTGGACTCTCCTTTCCTTAACTAGCCATTGGAATAGCGGAGATACCGTTCGTGTGGTTCTGGTATCAAAAACCACTCTGGCGTCACGAACACTGGGGGTTAAGAACATCTTACCCTCGGGGTTAATACCATCTGACCGCACCACCTACACCACTACACCCGTGGTCCCACCATACACCGGTGGTCCACCACACTAACATGGGTGATACTGCCTGGTGGGCTGCTGTATCTAATCCTATCATGGGTGATACTGCCTGGTGGGCTGTGGTATCTAATCCTAACATGGGTGATACTGCCTGGTGGGCTACTGTATCTAATCCTATTATGGGTGATACTGCATGGTGGGCTGTGGTATCTAATCCTGTCCTGGGTGATACTGCCTGGTGGGCTGCTGTATCTAATCCTATCCTGGATGATACTGCCTGGTGGGCTGCTGTATCTAATCGTATCAAGGGTGATACTGCCTGGCGGTTGCTGTATCTAATCCTATCATAGGTGATACTGCCTGGTGGGCTGCTGTATCTATTCCTACCCTGGGTGATACTGCATGTGAGCTGCTGTATCTAATCCTATCATGAGTGATACTGCCTGGTGGGCTGCTGTATCTAATCCTATCATGAGTGATACTGCCTGGTGGGCTGCTGTATCTAATCCTATCCCGGGTGATACTGCCTGGTGGGCTGCTGTATCTAATCCTATCCCGGGTGATACTGCCTGGTGGGCTGCTGTATCTAATCTTATCCCGAGTGATACTGCCTGGTGGGCTGCTGTATCTAATGCTATCCTGAGTGATACCGCCTGGTGGGCTGCTGTATCTAATCCTATCCCGGGTGATACTGCCTGGTGGGCTGCTGTATCTAATCTTATCCCGAGTGATACTGCCTGGTGGGCTGCTGTATCTAATGCTATCCTGAGTGATACCGCCTGGTGGGCTGCTGTATCTAATCCTATCCCGGGTGATACTGCCTGGTGGGCTGCTGTATCTAATCTTATCCCGAGTGATACTGCCTTGTGGGCTGCTGTATCTAATGCTTTCCTGAGTGATACCACCTGGTGGGCTGCTGTATCTAATCTTGTCCTGGGTGATACTGCCTTCTGAGATGGCATATCTAATCTTTGCACACATTTCACAGTAAACTATTTAACTGTGCAAAGTAGAACTAGTGCACCTCCGGGTGTTGTAAAACTACAACTCCCAGCATGCTAGGACATCCGCTGGCTGTCCGGGCATGCTGGGAGTTGTAGTTTTGCAACAGCTGGTGGCATCCTGGTTGGGAAACACTGGCATAAATAGATGGATTTGCCATTCAAGTTGGGTGACAACCCCTGTAATAGCCTTTTATTTTAACCCAACTTTCTTAGTCAGATAAAACATACTTATATGGAAATAACTTTTTTTTTTTTTTGTACTCTTTATTTTTTATTCAAAAAAGCCCTCATACAGCAACGTAGATGCAAAAATAAAAGATGTTAGAGGGGGTCTGAATTTTTTAAAATCTTTTTTAAAGTAGTAAAACTAAAAAAACTCTATAAAATTGAAAGTGCTGTTTGCCTCATACTGACCTGCAAAATAAAGATAGCGAGTTCTCCCTGTGGTGAGAAGGATGCGTTAAGTGCCCGCAGAATGGCACAATTGTGTTTTTTATTTTCCATTTCAACCCACATGTTTTATAATATTTTTTTTGCATTACATTACATTATAAAATAAATGTTGCCAGTAAAAAAATTTATGTTCTGCAAAAAAAAAAAAAATAAATAAATATATATATATATATATATATATATATATATATATTGTAGTAAGGATTCCTCCTTGGGGATTAGCTCTGGCATCGTCCTGGACTACGCCACAGGATGCGTTTCTTCTCAATAAACCAGCAAACAAACGTTTATAATGCAAATCTGGCACCTTGCGAGTTTTATTAGACAGGTTGCAGGGAAAGAAATAAACAAAAAGCAGGAACAAAACAAAATCCTAGACCGTCTGGTCACTGACTAAACAGATCAGCTTGTCCTGAGCTTCCCTCAGCCGGTTAAACATATGTCCCCTGCAACCTTCTACTCACAATTCATGTCACTCTTTGAGCCACTCATAGCTCGGGCTGTGTACTTCTACTCACAATTCATGTCACTCTTTGAGCCACTCATAGCTCGGGCTGTGTACTTCTACTCACAATTCATGTCACTCTTTGAGCCACTCATAGCTCGGGCTGTGTACTCCTCAGCAGGCTCTGCCTCTCCCCTACAGCCCACTTGCTGTATCCTAGGAAGAGCCCAGATTAGACTGAGTCTCCATCTTATATACACATCTCCCTTCCCTCCTGCCTCATTAATTAAGAAGCAGGTGAGATTCTCCAGGGTTAGCCAAGGAAATACACCCTTTCCTTGCCACCTTGTCACAATATATATATATATATATATATATATATATATATATTTATATTTATAAATAAGCCCTCATCTGGCTCTGTATACAGCAAAATAACAATAAAGGAGATTTATTATTCTTTTCAAATTTATGGCTTTTATATGACAATTTTTTTTTTAAACTTTTGCTTACGTGCGACCTATTTATCAAATAGTCGCATGACCTTGATAAATAAAGCAAAACCCGGGAAACCCGCTTATAAAAGCATTTTTTAAAGCAGAAAAGTTTTCCCTTATGTTAATAGCTGAAGTTCTTTATCTGCCCTTTATTACCAGTAGCGTTACTAGAGAGTGGCGGGGAGGGGGGGGGGGGGGTAGTACTGCATCGGGTGACCCCCTGACTGGCACTAAATAGCTGCACTCTGACTATCCCGCAACAACCCGTCCACCTTCCTTAGAAATAAAAAAAATATATAAAAAACATACTATGCCGCACCATGAATATCCGGACTCTGGAGGCTTTTTTGTTTAATTTTGAGCCCGCATTTTGTGACGTTGGTGGGCGGAGTCTTGCGTCGTTGCGCTGAGGCCGGAGTTCACGTCAGGAAGGAAGACGGCGCAGAACCAACAGGCACATAAACAATAGTGAAGCCACAAAAAAAAGAAAATTAAACGGCTCGGTACGTTACCCACCCCAAAATGTGCATGAAGCTGTATTACTATAGATGTTGTTTTTTTTTTTTTTTTTTTTTTTTTTTTTAAGGAAAAATCTTAGTGCCACATACGGGTTATTTACGTAGTCTGTGAAAATTCTTACACAATTATTTTGTGCATTATTCTATTTTAACACAACATTCATTTTAAAATATAGTGTGTACGCCAGCATGTACGTGTCCTAAAATTAACAAGGTGCGCAGGGTGTATTTTCAACCCTAAAATTAAGAGTTATTAATTATATAATACATTTTTTCTATAATTAACATTAATGCAGTCGCTTTGTTTCATGATGCAGAACAAGATCAGTTGTTACAGTGGGAGTTATTGTCCTTTTCTGTGGACGTCTGCACTTTCTGTAAGCCAGGTTGGACCTGGAAAACATATGCGACTTTTAAACGGAGATGCAAATTTTTTTCTTCATAAATAGCGACTATCGCATTTGATAAATACGTGACCACTGTAAAAAAAAAATTATAAAAAATGACTACGTGAGCAGATTTCAGAAATGTGCTTTGGAATAACCAAAAATCAAAAAGTCGCAGCATGTATAGAAAAGTCGCATGTGCGCAAGTACGTTGGACTTTCTTACGCAAAGAAAAATCTACGGAGCTTGATAAATCTCCATCAATGCGTTATGAAAAATACGAAAAGTTAAAGAATAGTACTTGTTGCCGTGGGAAAGGGTTAAAGGAGTTATCCATGCAAAAACTTTTTTATATATATCAACTGGCTCCAGAAAGTTAAACAGATTTGTAAATTACTTCTATAAAAAAAAAATCTTAATCCTTTCAGTACTTATAACCTTCTGAAGTTAAGGTTGTTCTTTTCTGTCTAAGTCCTCTCTGATGACACCTGTCTCGGGAACCGCCCAGTTTAGAAGCAAATCCCCATAGTAAACCTCTTCTACTCTATGCAGTTCCCGAGACAGATGTCATCAGAGAGCACTTAGACAGAAAAGAACAACCTTAACTTCAGAAGCTCATAAGTACTGAAAGGATTAAGATTTTTTTTATAGAAGTAATTTACAAATCTGTTTAACTTTCTGGAGCCAGTTGATATATATAAAAAAGTTTTTGCCTGGATAACCCCTTTAAGTGTCAGAGTTGTTCAGCTATAGGTCCACATTGTGGTTTTGTATCCTTTTAACATATATTGTTTTTTTTTGGGGGTGGGGGGGGGGGAGGAGGAGTATACGGCTTACCATACCTTGTCAGGTCTCAATAGACGGTGCAGGGGGGGGGGGGGTCTCACCATCCTTCTTCAGATATTGGGAGGGCAAATTGGGCAGGGAGGATTTGACTTGTGCCTATTCTGGAGTGGGGGGTGGGCTAAAGTACGTAAGGCGGTGTGTAGTGAATTATGGCGTGAAACTCAATTTAAGATTCTTCATCATGCTACATAAGGCTTCACCCTCCCTCGTATGAATGACCATCCGGCCCGCATTGAGGATTGCCCGAATTGTGGTGCCCACGGAACAGACTTGCTCCATGGGTTGGTTACCTGCCCACTATCGGACCTCTTTGCTCTCTTGGACATGAAGCTACGTGTCTCTCTGAGGGTCGACCCAACACTGATAATCTTACAGATAGATCCTGACAACTCTGCAGGGACGTTGTTGATGCATATGATGGTGCCTGCTGGTACATTGGCTACAGCCCTCCATGCCTCCTACAGCCCCTACCCCCCCCCCTCCCCCCAAATGTCTGTGCAGATTCCTGTTCTTCTTGTTGGTGATGTGGTGCCCAGGAGGGTAATGGTGTCTGGGGTGCTGTGGTGATAGTGTAGGGTATATTGGTGTTAACCCTTAAATGTCGTGACGCCAGGGTGAGGTTTCCTCAATGTAATGGTCCTACCGCCAACCGTCTCACAAACGGCAGGGAGAAATAACGGAATATCCACAGCAGATTTTATGAAGCAAACTTGAAGTAACTTTACTGTATATTTTGAGAGAGAGAACCGCAGTACAGGTTCCTCACATGTTTGCTGGGACCCCGGGATCAATGAGCTTTGGTGCTAGCCACTGTGCTACTATTTTTAGGAGATTTGGATTTGTAGTAGTCACACAGGATTTAGTAGACTGAGCTTGGATAACTCATGGTTTTGTGGCTGCTTGGTATTGAATTGAGCTTGAGTTGATGCTGAAGAGAATAGATTAGTGCTGCAGGAAGGGAGAGAATTTAGTGGCAGCAGCCCCTTATATATTAAGGGGGTGGAACAAAGCTCATTGGTCAGCAGAACCTGTCAGTCCTGACCCAGTGAACTCTGGGTATCACATGACCTAAAGGTCCTTAAACCATAGTACAATTTAATTAAAGGCACATGACCTCTAAAGTCCTATACAGAGGTATTTCTATATAACATATTAAATATACATATTTATACATTAAATACCATTTATATGAGGCGACTAGGGGGTAAGCCCTACAGGAGAGCCCTATTGACATGGAGGGACTCCATGGCTGAGGGGACTTTAGACAAAGGGACAGGACCAGGTCCTGTACTGGGACACCACAGTGACATCAGGCTGTTCTTATCTATACAGCCAGTGCTTCTCTATATGGAGAACTGTTTTTGCCTTTGTTTTACTAAACTCTGACAAGAGATGACGTAGCGTACTAGTATTCGTGATCCTGAGGGGTCTTGGAAGTCTCGAGGGGGTGGGTGGGGGTTATTAGGGTATTTTTGTTGTTTTTTCATATTCTTTGCCATTTGAGGACCTGGGGCCGTTGGCCAGAGTGTCCTGTCTTGTGTTCTAGTTTTATGTTAATTCTATATTGAAATGTCTGTAAGCCAGGGGACTGTCCTGGACTCCATGTTCTCTATGTAAAACCAAAAATCTAATAAAAAGTTGTTAAGAAAAACAAAAAAAAAACAAAAAACAGAAGCTAAAAATGGACGCCATACAGCAGAATCTGTTTCCCATTGACTTATATTATAAAATTCAATAAATAATGGACCGTAGCGTTTCCCTTTTTTTTTCCAGCGTACACAATAGCGCGTGTAGATGCCTTTGACTTAGGTCATCCCGATCTGGGGCTGCGTCACCTTTATACATGACCCCCATTACATTAATTTTGATAATTTGGTTCTTTTCTGTTCTAAATCGGTGAATGCAGTTAAAGTAATACCTACACGCGGCGGCTGCCTCGACAATGGTCCCCGCACCCCGTCCGGCCTGATATTATACGTGACACATGACATTAATAGGTGACGTTTAATAAGATAATATAGAATAATAGACGGCGCCATCTGTACCATAGAGCGGCTGCTGACACTTAATACCTGCCGCTCGCTTTATATCACAGCATTGTGTCGCCATGGAAACTCGTCTCGCTGTTCAGGCCGTCACCTGGCCACCAGGCTGACTTTAGGCATTTAACGGCAAAATTAATGTTCTGGCGGCATGGGGGGGAACATGAGCGCAGCCAGGACCCCCTCCGCACCGCCTCAGACCTTAAATTTCTCACAGAACAAACTCTGGCGAGAAAAAACGAAGAAAAACTCATTACGGAGTTAATGTTCTCTAGAAGACCTCCAACTATTGCAAAACTACAATTCCCAGCATGCCCGGACAGCCAATGGCTGTCCGGGCATGCTGGGAGTTGTAGTTTTGCAACAGCTGGAGGTTCACAGTTTGGTGACCACTGGTATGTATTGTCAACTTTGGGAGTTATGTTATTTATGTCGCCAAAACACATTTTGCGACTTTCTATAAGACGATTAAACCTTTCTAATAGGAAACTGTCTTGGTTGCTCCTAGCGACCAATCGCAGCTTAGCTTTCATTTCCTTAGACTGCTCTGGGAAAACGAAAGCTGCGACGTGATTGGTTGTTTAAAAGCGAAACTGTCTTGGTTGCCCCTAGCAACCAATCACAGCTTAGGTTTCATTTTCTTAAACTGCTCTGGTAAAACGAAAGCTGCGCTGTGATTGGTTGTTTCAAAGAGAAACTGTCTTGGTTGCCCTAGCAACCAAATCACAATTTAGCTTTCATTTTCTTAAACTGCTCTGGTAAAACGATAGCTGTGATGTGATTGGTTGTTTAAAAGAGAAACTGTTTGTGTGGCCCCTAGCGACCAATCAGCTTTTATGTCCTAAACTGCTCTGGTAAAATAGCTGCGCTGTAATTGGTTGTTTAAAAGAGAAACTGTCATTGTTGCCCCTAGCGACCAGTCAGCTTTAATTTTGTACACTGCTTTGATGCAATGAAAGCTGTGCTGTGATGGGTTGCTATGGGTAACAATGGCAGATTTTATTTTAGACAGTTTTGATGACCCCTTGCGAAGGGGGGGGGGGTGATTTGGGGATTTCATGCGCAGTCTTATAGGACAATTCTCTTTTCTCGATCGTCTTTTCTTTCTGTGTCTGTGAGACGGTGAATTTCCTGGGGGTCCCGGCGTCAGCATATTCTCCGCTGTCAGTGGAATGTCCGCCCAGAAATTTTCGCCGTGTGAACACAGCCTTAGGCCCCGTTCACACTACGGAATTCCCGCGAAATTTCCGGGCGGAATTCCGCGGTGTGAACTTTAACATTAGTGTGAACGGGTTTCCGCGAGACCCGTTCACACTGCGGAAAGAAAGAACATGTCCATTCTTTGCGCGGATTCCGCGAGCACTGCATAGCCGTCAATGGTGACGGCTCAGTGCCCCGCGGCCCTAGCGCCGAAGTACTCTCGGCGGGGCCGCCAGACGGAAGCTCTGCTCGCGGAATTCATCCGCGAGAGTTCTGTAGTGTGAACGGGGCCTCAGGGTAAATCTGCACATACCATGTTTTTTGTGGATTTGACGCTGTGTAAATCAATGTAACTATATTATTAAGAATTCTACCACAGCTTGATAAATCCCTTTCTTGCTAGGATCTCTGCCTGCTGTCAGTGAATGGCAACACTGTTTATTCAATGCATGATTGGGTGAAAACCAATCCTGACCTTACACTTCTCACAGCTGAGGGTTCGTTACAGTTGTAGACAGTCTAGACCGTTCTCTTTGAGGAAGACAGTATGGAGCGGTATGGATAGGCTCATATGCACATTTGCGCACTCAGGGCTGGTGCAAGGATTTTTGCCACCCTAGGCGAAAGTTAATATTGCCGTTATTGAAAGAGCTTTACTGATCAGTCATTACAAGTCATACAATAAATGATAGTCACACAAAGCATGACAGTACAATACACAGAAAAGGTTCCCTAAGCTATACATCGTACCACATGCTACGCTAACACTCCGCTCAGTCCTGTAAGAGAAAAGCACAAGAAATTGAGAAAACCAAACAATACAATCTGTGATCGGGGTAGGGACGGGGGCTATGGGGCGGGGCTGGGGGAGTGGGCAACTATGTGGGGGTAGGGAGAGGGTGGATCACATGGCCAAACTACTGGGCTATACCTTTAGGGGGACATGGGGGAAGGAGAGGGGGTCTTCACTCCTCTTCTTCATCGATGGCCGGGCTGTCCAAGATGGAATAGTCTTTCAGCAGGCTCCGGATAAACCTGCGGCAGTTCTGGACGGACATGTTCTCCCTGTTGATCACGAGGCGGTTCCTGGCAAGCCACACAACGTTCTTAAAACAGTTCATAATGCGCCAGGCCTCCTGAATGGCCTTCACGTTGTACACTGAAAAGCACCGAATGGTACAATAGGCAGTTCCTGGGTACAGAGTCTCTGAGTTCATGTTCCAGGGCATCCAACAGACCCTGCACAAAGGGGCACTGCCAAAACACGTGTTTCCTCCACGAAGGGGCACCGGGGGCAGTACCGGGTTCTGCACAGGTCGCGGGCATGCATGAACAACCAAGAGATAGTCCTCCCTTAATGGCCATCCATAACAAGTACTCATGTCCATTGGTAAGCCGCTTTAAAGCCACATTAGTCCAGACAGTCTCTGCCGTGGTCGGGGGGAGCCCTGGAATGAACTCCACCAAGTCCTTACCTCGGATGAGCTTGTAGATGGTCTGGAGAGACGGATGTGATGACACACAAGTACTGTCAGGATGCTGGACCGATCTCAGAGAGGAGCGCTGCATGCAGTGGAGGAGGACACCCTAGACGGCTGCCTAGTTTGCCTATAGGCAGAGCCTGCCCTGCATGCACTTTTATGCATGTTTGCCCCAATAACTTTTCTGGGTGCAGCACCAAGATGGATATTTGTCCAGATGGTCTGGAGGGGGTGGCCCTCAGGTCATTTGACCCCTGCATCTCCTTTACATTATCTTCCCACAGAGGGAGGAGAACTGCCATGGCGCCATCTAGTCTCTCCAATATGATGCATTAAGGAGGACTTTGGCTGCTAACGCTGATACACTGTAACGAAATAACATGCATCAAGTGAATGAAGTATTGTTGTTCCTTCCCTCTAACATTACCGCTCTACCAATGATTATTTTTTTCCTGTGAAATAATTGTCGTGATCCGCGCAGCATCAGGTGATGGTGACCGGTTATTTTGGAAATGGATGTAACCGCGGGAGGTTTCGGCACCTGGAGTCCAGTCGGATTAACAGGGGGACGGTGTTTTAACGGAGGACGTGTGAAGACTTCCATAATTTTTCTGCGCGGAGCCCACACGCTGTTTTGTTTATTTTTAAAGGATTGTATTTTCTCCAGACTCCGACAGCCGCCGCAGCCCAGAGTATTCTGCTCATAACAGATTTGGATGCAGGAAATTTGTTTTTCTTTCTTTTTTTGTTTATTATTTTTTGCAGCTTTTTTTGTTGACACACACGAGAGATAAGAGCGGACACAGCAACCGGAGAAAATGTCCGCCCTAAAGAACAAATCTGACTGGTTTGTGTTTGGGTGTTTATTTATTTATTTTACTTAAAGGGTAACTCCACCACAGCTTCAAGTCCCCTCTATTACCTAATTGGCATGTCCTCACTTTGCCAATTTAACGCTTCTTAGATTCGGCCCAATCTTATGTAAATTATAGGCATCAGTCATGGCAAGTACTTCTTCCTGAAAATGGATAAAAGGTGGTCACAGCTCCGCCCATTTCTGTCCATAGCAACCAATCAGTCCAGCTCTCATTTACTGCAAGGCAGCACAGATGTGATCTGATTGGTTGTTATCAGGGGCGCCTCCTCTACCTGCTTCTCTGTATTGGTTTCCATTTGTGAAGCTGCAGCCAATCAGAGTATGTTGAACATAATAGCAGTAATCTGATTGGTTGCTAGGGGCGTCTCCTCCACGTCTCTGCATTGGTTGTCATAATAAAGGCTGCCCATAACAACCAATCAGATTCCAGCTCCTCCTGAGCAGGACAGACATGTTAGCAGTAATCTGATTGGTTGTCATAGCCGACATATATACATATAATAAGATTCATGCGCCTTCTCTCCTCCATCTTGTCCCTGACTAGTAGTAAAACTTTATCGGTAACGCTCTGATTAGAGAGATGAGTAACAGTATGGCCTCCCTGCTTAATAAGTCATGAATTATATGCCTGGGGATTTTAGTTATGGTATAATCCATACGCGGGTGTTAGCGCTGCCGAGTGTTTGGCGCTGGGATGTTTATGCTTGTTGTTAGTCGAGCTGTCTGCTTAGCCTCGGATGATAATTATCGTAAGATATTGCCCAATGTACAAAAGTATGAATAAATATGGCGCCGTGCCAAGTAGCAATTTGGGTGATGTCAGAGAATGCAGCAGCAAACCGCGGCTACGTACATCAGCGGCCCCAGCGAGTACATATGCTTTACATTTGGGGGAAGCGATCCATTCTGGACGGCTGCCAAACTCCGTACGATGCACATATTGTCAATAACTGGAAGAGATGCCGAGTGTCTGCATTGTATAACGATAGACCGAAACACGGCGAGGGCAATTTCTAACAAGGTGATACCGCGGATGAGTCTAATGGAGTACATTGTGATAAACGATAAACTAAAGTGTATACAACCCCCACACTAGGAACCCATACGCAACATGGCAGCTGGTGCTAAACCTCAGACATGGCAGTCAGCAGTCTTTATTGGGTTCAGGATGTCTCCGCTCAGGTCCCGACAATAACTACGATCCTGCTTTACCACTCTTGGCACCAAACGCCCCAAACTGTGCTAAATGGACATAATAAATGGCGGTAATGTTCATTGTCCTGATAACATATAATACGGGGCTACATCAAGAAGCCATGTTCCTGTGCCAAACATCGGACTGGCGGTATTGGGGACAGTTCCACATGTATTGTTCTATAGACATTCTGGCACTGTAGAGGGGATCTTAACGCTGGAACCATACACTCAATGGCAGCTTTATTAGAGTAGCGGCCTTCTCAGGATTGGTGCTCCCCGGTATGGACATAAGACCCCTGACCCTGATTTTCTCTGCGGAGGAACATGGCCTGGTCAGATGGATCCAGATCTCTATAGAGAAACATGACCTGGTCAGATGGATCCAGATCCTTATAGAGAAACATGGCCTGGTCAGATGGATCCAGATCTCTATAGAGAAACATGTCCTGGTCAGATGGATCCAGATCTCTATAGAGAAACATGTCCTTGTCAGATGGATCCAGATCTCTATAGAGAAACATGTCCTGGTCCGATGGATCCAGATCTCTATAGAGAAACATGACCTGGTCAGATGGATCCAGATCTCTATAGAGAAACATGACCTGGTCAGATGGATCCAGATCTCTATAGAGAAACATGGCCTGGTCAGACGGATCCAGATCTCTACAGAGAAACATGGCCTGGTCAGATGGATCCAGATCTCTATAGAGAAACATGTCCTGGTCCGATGGATCCAGATCTCTATAGAGAAACATGGCCTGGTCAGATGGATCCAGATCTCTATAGAGAAACATGGCCTGGTCAGATGGAGGAGATGTGGTGGGCTGTCCAGATCATGCCAAGACCTCCATCTCCTGTGCGGTGACCCTGAGAAGAGATCCGTCCACATACATGGGCCGATATTCCAGTAGAACCATTTCATCACTTAGTGAAATCTATTACATATTAAATCCCTGTGGTTCTGAAGGTCAAAGGGGGTCGAACCCTCTACTAGTCGGCGGCCTCTTTTAAACGGAGCACTGGGGATTGTTATGAAAAATCAGATGCCATAAGAGGCCAATTGTGATATTGTTACATAATCTATGGACACCACTGACCCTAATTATGCCAATGCTATGGGGGGGCACTAGAACGCGTGGTCTACTCTTAGAGGTGGGGCTCATGTATATAGTTATTTGTTATAGATAGGCTCCTATGTTGATGAATGAGGGGGGGGGGGGGGGTTCAGTATGTGACCCCCAATACAGCCTCCTATGGGATCCTGGGTAACACCTTGGATGATAATTTTTATGAACCTGGATTTGGGGGATGGGAGGGCTGCCGACCGCCCAGGGTGATGGACACTTATAGGGTTCTCATGGTCCCGTTCCTCCACAGTGCGTGGCGGACAGGAAAGATTTACGCGAGAAATGTAGCATGAAACATGTAGTGTCCTCCGAACAAACGGCGCCTAAATCACAATACTCGAGCCGCTTCCGGTAATAGATCAGAAAATAATCCTCACTGGTTACAGGCTCAGCGGAGCAGAGAAATTCAATTTCCCAGCGATTCTTAAGTATTTCTCCTGATTAGACGGCGACAGGTCGGGTTTATTTTTTATTTGATTTTTTTTATATTTGAAAAGCAAAAAAGGCAATTGGTGAGAAAATTAGGGTTTGGTGACTGGGAAAGGGTTAACACTTTAATTGCTCGGTGGGTAGAGGAGCGTTCCTGCGCCCGTCACTCAATCATAGAAATGTCCTATAGCTCTGTGCGTGCGGAGGGCGCGGTATCCGATCAAAGGCGTTATGAGCAAAATGAAGCGAAATTACAGCCACATGCGGCAAACAGGTCGGGAGCGACATTTTATACATCAAGCCAATAAATATATCATTTTCACCTAACATTCCTTTTACAAACTATAATTATATGCGCCACCTCTGACTCCTCGCAGCGCAGAGGATTTGCCTTTGTTGCTCTCAGAGCGTGAATCACAAAGTAATAATTCTCATTAACAAGAGCTTTATTCCCAAAATTTACATTGAAACCATTGTATCGGTGAATGGGGACCTGATGGGGGTGGTAGTGCGGTGTATAGGATTAGATACGGCAGCTTACAACAGAGTATAACACATGATAGGAATAGAGCAGCTCAGCATATGGTATCACACAGCAGGATTAGATACAGTGGCTCAGCTGACGGTATCACATGAAATTATTAGATTAAGTATCTCAGCAGATCATGAAATAGGATTAGAAACAGCAGCTCAGTAGACGGTATCACACATGATAGGATTAGATACAGCAACTTAGCAGACAGTATCACACATGATAGTATTAGATACAGCAGCTCAGTAGACGGTATCATACATGATAGGATTAGATACAGCAGCTCAGCAGACAGTATCACACATGATAGTATTAGATACAGCAGCTCAGTAGACAGTATCACACATGATAGGATTAGATACAGAAGTACAGTAGGTGGTATCACACATGATAACATTAGATGCAGCAGCTCAACAGACAGTATCACACATGATAGGATTAGAAACACAGCTCAGCAGACAGTATCACACATGATAGGATTAGATACAGCAGACAGTATCACACATGATAGGATTAGAAACACAGCTCAGCAGACAGTATCACACATGATAGTATTAGATACAGCAGCTCAGTAGACAGTATCACACATGATAGGATTAGATACAGCAGCTCAGTAGACAGTATCACACATGATAGGATTAGATACAGCAGCTCAGCAGACAGTATCACACATGATAGTATTAGATACAGCAGCTCAGTAGACAGTATCACACATGATAGGATTAGATACAGCAACTTAGCAGACAGTATCACACATGATTGGATTAGATACAGCAGATCAGCATACTGTATCACACATGATAGGATTAGATACAACAGCTCAGCAGACAGTATCACACACTATGGGCTTAGATACAACAGCTCAGTAGACGGTATCACACATGATAGGATTTGATACAACAGTTCAGCAGACGGTATCACACATGATAGGATTAGATACAGCAGCTCAGCAGACGGTATCACACATGATAGGATTAGATACAGCAGCTCCGCAGACAGTATCACACATGATAGGATTAGATACAACAGCTCAGCAGACAGTATCACACATGATAGGATTTGATACAACAGTTCAGCAGACGGTATCACACATGATAGGATTAGATACAGCAGCTCAGCAGACGGTATCACACATGATAGGATTAGATACAGCAGCTCAGCAGACAGTATCACACATGATAGGATTAGATACAGCAGCTCAGCAGACAGTATCACACATGATAGGATTAGATACAACAGCTCAGCAGACAGTATCACACACTATGGGCTTAGATACAGTGGCTCAGTAAACAGTACCACACATGATAGGACACACAATGGTCTTATTGGAAAGTCCTCCTTTTCCCGTGGTGCCCCAGTGGGCTCTGCTGCAGATATATAGAGGGTCCCAGTCACACCAGCCCCCTATAATGTATATACAAGTAATGTGACCATTCGAGGCCACACACTCATCTTCGGCACAATTCACATTACGCTGATATTTTATCTCGCCATGGCAACGCTCCCTCCTGGTGTCCAACCTGGCACAGAAGAAGGTGTGATGGCACGAGGGGAACAGGGAGGAGAAACCTGGGGAATGTGTAAACAGGGTCGCGCTCCATTATGGAAGGTTTAACGCTGCAAACAAAATGAACCGCCGACAACGCCGCACGCGTGAAAACGTCACTTTATCCATAATTACTCTTCTCACCTTATACTCCCTGCCATTAGCTGTAGGGAAACTACAATTGGCAGCATGCTGTCACAATCTGAAGCTTCCACGGAATTCTGGGACTTGTAGTATCATAATAAATATACATATACAGCGGTGCAGAGCAGGCTAGGGAACAGTACACAGTAAATTAATACAATTAGCGTACATAGCTCAACAGTATATTGCAACAGGGGTCTCAATATACCATACATCATACCACATGCTACACTAACATTCCTGCTCACATTATATACATGGCAGCACAACATAAAGCAGTGATCTTCCTCCACTATACATCATACCACATGCTACACTAACATTCCTGCTCACATTATATACATGGCAGCACAACATAAAGCAGTGATCTTCCTCCACTATACATCATACCACATGCTACACTAACATTCCTGCTCACATTATCTACACGGCGGCACAACAGCACAGGTCTGCATACACTATACATCATACCACATGCTACACTAACATTCCTGCTCACATTATCTACACGGCAGCACAACATAAAGCAGTGATCTTCCTCCACTATACATCATACCACATGCTACACTAACATTCCTGCTCACATTATCTACACGGCAGCACAACAGCACAGGTCTCCATACACTATACATCATACCACATGCTACACTAACATTGCTGCTCACATTATATACATCACAGCACAACAAACAGCAGTGATCTCCCTACACTTTACATCATACCACCTGTTACACTAACATTCCTACACACATTATATACATGGCAGCACAACATACAGCAGGGGTCTCCGTACACTATATATCATACCACATGCTATACTAACATTCCTGCACACATTACATACACAACAGCACAACATACAGCACAGATCTACTCCTCACACATACACATCATACCACATGCTACACTAACATTCCCACACATAATATAAAATAATTAAGTATTTCATTGATAAGGGATGGGGATTGGGAAAGAGAGGGGGATTCATAGGCCCAAAGTTTTATTGAGACAAAATCCCCCCCCCCCCCTACAGTAAGGTAGATGGGAGACAGGCTTACGCCGTGGTCATGGTCAGTTGTCTGAGGTTCCACAGTCCGATCTCTAAATTAACTTTGTCCAGATGATCCAGTCTAGACTTAAGGGCTGCTCCTTCTTCCCTCCTGAACCTGACTTGATAAAGTCCGGTTGCATGGGGAAGGGTGGTTGAGGTTGCGGGTCACTCCTAAGACCATGGCCACGGACATCCCACAGTTGACTTTTGCTCTTGAAGCCTGGCCAAATTCTTCATAGACCTGGATGAGTCCTTGATGAAGGCGAGACTGTGTCCCTGATGAAGAAAATACTGTGCCCATGATGAAGGTGAGACTGTGTCCCTGATGAAAAGACTGTGCCCCTGATGAAAAGAAGACTGTGCCCCTGATGAAGGCGGGACTGTGTCCCTGATGAAGGCGAGACTGTGACCCTGATGAAGGCATGACTGTGACCCTGATGAAGAGAATACTGTGCCCCTGATGAAGGTGAGACTGTGTCCCTGATGATAAGAAGACTGTGCACCCTGATGAAAGTGGGACTGTGCCCCTGATGAAGGCATGACTGTTCCCCTGATGAAGGCATGACTGTGTCCCTGATGAAAAGAAGACTTTGTCCCTGATTAAAAGAAGACTGTTCCCCTGATGAAGGCAGGACTGTGCCCCTGATGAAGGCAGGACTGTGCTCCTGATGAAGGCATGACTGTGTCCCTGATGAAGGCATGACTGTGTCCCTGATGAAAAGAAGACTTTGCCCCTGATGAAAAGAAGACTGTGCCCCTGATGAAGGCATGACTGTGCTCCTGATGAAGGCATGGCTGTTCCCCTGATGAAGGTGACACTGTGTCCCTGAAAAAGGTGAGACTGTGTCCCTTCATAAGCTCGGGTGGGGAATATGCTGCAGGTTTATAGCGTATTACACATTGCATTGCTATATATTGGGGCCACTACCTGAGACAGCATGTTGCACTGGCACGGGACACTGGCACACACTTTTTGCCATAGGGCCCTTGGGGTGTATATATATATACATAGTGCAACACCTTGCACAGGATCCTAAGACCATTCAGTGCTGTGAGTGGGAGGGGGCGGGGCTGTGACAACTCTTCATTAAAGGGGTATTCCGGCCCTAATACATCTTATCCCCTATCCAAAGAATAGGGGATAAGATGTCTGATCGCGGGGGTCCTGCCGCTGGGGACCCCCACAATCTGTCATTCAGCACCCACCTTTGTGAGTTCTCCACAGTGCTGGAGCCTCCGAGTGTGCAGCGTGATGACCATGGGGACGGAGTATCGTGAGGTCACGACTCCGCCCCCCCATGTGACATCACTCCCATAGACTTGTATTGAGGGGGCAGGGCGTGACGTCACAATATTCCGGCCCCGTGGTCATCATGCTGTACACTCGGAGCCTCCAGCGCTGTGGAGAGCTCACAAAGGTGGGTGCTGAATGAGAGATTGGGGGGGTCCCCAGCAGCTTATCCCCAGACATCTTATCCCCTATCCATTGGATAGGGCAAAAGATGCATTAGGGCCGGAGTACCCCTTTAAACACCTTCTCTTTAGCTCTATCTGTATACTGCTGCTATCTCTATGAGATCAGGATATATAGTAGTTATACACCTCCCCTCCAGCTCTATCTGTATACTGCTGCTATCTCTATGAGATCAGGATATATAGTAGTTATAAACCTCCCCTCCAGCTCTATCTGTATACTGCTGCTATCTCTTTGGGATCAGGATATTTAGTAGTTATACACCTCCCCTCCAGCTCTATCTGTATATTGCTGCTGCTACCTCTATGGGATCAGTATATATAGTAGTTATACACCTCCCCTCCAGCTCTATCTGTATATTGCTGCTGCTATCTCAATGGGATCAGGATATATAGTAGTTATACACCTCCCCTCCAGCTCTATCTGTATACTGCTGCTATCTCTATGGGATCAGGATATATAGTAGTTATACACCTCCCCTCCAGCTCTATCTGTATACTGCTGCTATCTCTATGGAATCAGGATATATAGTAGTTATACACCTCCCCTCCAGCTCTATCTGTATACTGCTGCTGCTATCTATGGGATCAGGATATATAGTAGTTATACACCTCCCCTCTAGCTCTATCTGTATACTGCTGCTATCTCTATAGGATCAGGATATATAGTAGTTATACCCTTCCTCTCCAGCTCTATCTGTATACTGCTGCTATCTCTATGGGATCAGGATATATAGTAGTTATACACCTCCTCTCCAGCTCTTTCTGTATACTGCTGCTATCTCTATGGGATCAGGATATATAGTATTTATACACCTCCCCTCCAGCTCTATCTGTATACTGCTGCTGCTGCTATCTATGGGATCAGGATATATAGTAGTTATACACCTCCCCTCTAGCTCTATCTGCATACTGCTGCTATCTCTATGGGATCAGGATATATAGTAGTTATACCCCTCCTCTCCAGCTCTATCTGTATACTGCTGCTATCTCTATGGGATCAGGATATATAGTAGTTATACCCCTCCTCTCCAGCTCTATCTGTATACTGCTGCTATCTCTATGGGATCAGGATATATAGTAGTTATACCCCTCCTCTCCAGCTCTATCTGTATACTGCTGCTATCTCTATGGGATCAGGATATATAGTAGTTATACCCCTCCTCTCCAGCTCTATCTGTATACTGCTGCTATCTCTATGGGATCAGGATATATAGTAGTTATACCCCTCCTCTCCAGCTCTATCTGTATACTGCTGCTGCCATTTCTATGGATCAAACAGTCTTCAAGATTTGTCCAAGCACAAACAGCTCCATAGACCTCAGAAATTAATTGATGCAATGGTGAGAGTGCCTCCATAAGGCAGGTCATATGTTTGGTATTAAATGGGTATTCCGGAGGAAAAAATGCTTTAAGGACAAGTGGGTGTGTTCACCTGAAGCACCTCCCCCTCATTTGTTATTCCATATCTTCTTGGCCAGTAATCAGGTTCTCTCTTTCTGATTTGTATAATTCCCACAATGCTTCATCTCTCCTTAGATTAAATGAACGTCGTCCAGATGTTATACCTGTGAGTGCACTGGGGGGATGTGGAGTGTGTCTCATGCCCACCTGACCCTGACCCTGACCTTGACCCTGACCCTGACCAAACACTGCGTGTGGTGGCTTCTCGGCTAAGATCAAGTGTAGTATCTGTTCTTATCAGTTTTATTGGTGGATCAGACACCATCGATGTGTGACTGGTGCCGATGGGTGCTGCATGGAGGGGGCAGGTGTACCAGGGTGTTCCTGTGCCGGTTTTTGACTAAATGGCTGCCCTGATGTGACCTGTATTCTTCGGGTCTCGCCCTGAGGCTGAGAGGGTCTAGAGCCGAGGTAATTTAGTGCCTCAGGGAGCGGTGAAGGGAGCGGTGACCCCGAGGTGCTGTAACTGGGTGTACTGGCTCACTGACTGGAAGGCACCATGATCTCTTCACCTTGTGGCACTCACCTCTGGATTCCCGGCCTCTGGTTAGGAGCGGAAACATTTTTATAGATCCGGCCGGATGTCCGGGCAGTATATCTGCACACATTCATTTTGTCACTGTGTCACTTTTTGCGTGTTGTGTGTCCACAGTATTGTCAGGATGCGGGGCCCTTCTGGGTGTCCCTCCTGGCGGTCTAGGGGAGGTGTGTGTGGCCATCAGGTTCCGCACCTCCCTGCAAACACCCCGGGTTCTCCTCCATGGGCCGGGTACCAACCGTTACTGGTTCTGCGGGCAGATACCATGGCTAATGCCAAGAAGGACGCCGGGAGCATTTGTGGCCCCTTAGTAGCTTCGGCGAAAAGGGTCATCGAACCTGGAACCTCGCAGGCACATTTTGGTCCGGAGGCGAAGGGTGAGGTTTGTTGGGGGCCTCTCTCCTGTCGGAGAAGGGCTTGTGATAGACCGAATCCTCTGTGCACGTTTTTTTGTGTAACACGTTTCACACTTTTTCTTGCACTTTAGGTGATACGAGAGAACGTTCCTCGGCTCTTAGATTAAAAAAAAAACACTGCGTGAGGTGGTAAGAGGTCGGCTGGTGTCAGTGGTGCAGTCCTGGCTCGGTGGCCTCTGTTGTTACTTTGGAGAAGCTCCTCTAATTTCCAATAAAACGATTATAAAATATGTTACAAAAAACTAAAAAAATATATATGTGTGTGTGTATGTGTGTGTGTGTATATATTTATATATATATTTTTTTATTTATTTTTTTCCCTTTTTTTATTTAAAAAACTTTAAGCAAGTAGACCCATCTCTCTACCCAGCGGTCCCTCATGAATATGTATAAGCAGAAAAGAGTCTCCGCCCACCCATTGAGCGCCATCATCCATGTTCCGACAGGTGTTGCCTCGTTTTGATTATTATTCTTTGCAGTGTTCAGTAAACTTGGGGAGAGTAAGCACAATGGATTCTGGGAAATTATGCAAATTATGCAATATTCTATAAGAGAAGAAACTTCTGTCCATGTCAAAAAGGTAAAAAAGGTAGAGCAACCAAAGACCGAGAGTATGGGGGTCTTCCCTCTGCATCCCTGGTGAGGCTCAGTCTGCCCCTTAGTGGCCAGCAGGGAGTACAGCAGCTTGTTCCCTTCATGCTACATGGGATCACCGGGATTACTTAGAGCAGTGTTTCCTAACCAAAGTGCCTCCAGCTGTTAAAAAAAAACTACAATCAATATGGCAACCAATATAAAAAAAATATAGTAAAAAATATAATAAAATACATATATGTGTATTCTGTAACTTTTTTTTACTATTTTTTTTCTTTTTTGTATTGGTTACCATATTGATTGTCACCCAGCTTTTTATTTTGGTTGCATAATATATATTTTGATTATATTTTTTTTACTATTTATACATATATATATATTGATTGTCACCCAGTTATTTTGCCACTTAGCCTTTGGCTGTCCGGGCATGCTGGGAGTTGTAGTTTTACAACAGCTGGATGGGAAACACTGTCATACTAGTTTTCACCCAGCTTTATTTGAGATACATCCCCAATAACATTCAGGACCCTAAAAAATCCGAGTGAGAGCCCAAGTGGAAGCCGGGACCACCGGAGCGCGCCATTTTTTTGGGTAAAACATCAAATCCAGAGGATTAGAGCAGATTATCGGAGCTTCCACTGGCAATATGGGGCCTCCAGCAGCTGATGTAGTGTTTCCCAACCAGTGTGCCTCCAGCTGTTTAAAAACTACAGCTCCCTCCCAGCATGCTGGGAGTTGTAGTTTCACAACAGCTGGAGGCACACTGGTTGGAAAATACTGAGCTAATGGAACGTGGGGCTGTCATGCAGGTTCCAGAATCTTCCATTATTCACCTCCAACCCCCCAGTAAATGGAGGCAGCAGTGTAAGTTAAGTGTAAGAGAGCGACAGCAGGAACGGCGCCTGTTTACCGCACATTTGTCACGGTTTTTTTTCTTTGACACAATGTAACAAGATGAAATGACAGCTCCACAATCCAACGCATCCATTTATTTTATTGAAGCAAATAACCTGTCTTCAAAACTCACCGAATCCGCCGCTAATGCACAGGGCGGCATCAGGCGCTGGCGTCGCCATACAATACCCTGCCCCCCCCCCCCCCCCCCCGGACCGCGCAACGTATTGAAAAGAAATAGCAAAAATATCAGGGTTTATGGGATAATTCAGAACTGATATTAATTCTAATGTACAAAGAATTCGGAAAGTCTTCAGACCCTTCACTGTTGTCCTGTTGTTACATTTTGTCCTGTTCCCTTTGTGATTCCAAAAATTCTGTCCCAAAAAGACATAAGTATTCATACCCTTTACTATGACACATGACATTTATCATGGCTCCTCCCATTTCTCCCGATCATCTCTGAGATGTTTCTCCCCCTTGATTGGAGTCACCGGAGGTAAATTCATCTGATTGGACAAGACACGAGGAGGAAAGAACTGCCTGTAGAGCTCATACACAGCCCTGTCTATATAAGGTCTCACAGCTGACGATGTATATCAGAGCAAACACCAAGATATGAGGTGGAAAGAAATGCCTGTAGAGATCAGACACAGCCCTGTCTATATGAGATCTCACAACTGTTTTGTGGGTCACGCCCACTTCATCAGACCACACCTCCATAATTCATACATGGAATAAGAAGGAACAACCAGGACTTTTCTTAGAGCTGCCGCCACCAAAACTAAGTAATCAGGGGAGAAGAGACTTGGTAAGAGAAGAGAAGGAGAACACACTGGGCACTGAGCTCCACAGATCCTGAATGCAGATGGGAGAAACTTCCAGAAGGTCCAGAACCATCACTGCAGCCTCCACAATCTGGGCTTTATGGCAGAAAGAAGCCTCCTCATTAACACATAGAAGATGCTGGAGATTACAGAAAAGGATCTAAAGTATCAGACTCTGATGAACAAGATTCTCTGCTCTGAGGGAACTAAGATGGACCTTTATGGCCTCAATTCTAAGCGTCATGTCTGGAGGAAACCAGGTACTGCCCATCACCTGCCCAATACCATCCCTACAGTGATCATGGTGGGGGCAGCATCATGTCTGGAGGAAACCAAGCACTGCCCATCACCTGCCCAATACCATCCCTACAGTGATCATGGTGGGGGCAGCATCATGTCTGGAGGAAACCAGGTACTGCCCATCACCTGCCCAATACCATCCCTACAGTGATCATGGTGGGGGCAGCATCATGTCTGGAGGAAACCAGGTACTGCCCATTACCTGCCCAATACCATCCCTACAGTGATCATGGTGGGGGCAGCATCATGTCTGGAGGAAACCAAGCACTGCCCATCACCTGCCCAATACCATCCCTACAGTGATCATGGTGGGGGCAGCATCACGTCTGGGGGAAACCAGGTACTGCCCATCACCTGCCCAATACCATCCATACAGTGATCATGGTGGGGGCAGCATCATGTCTGGGGGAAACCAGGCACTGCCCATCACCTGCCCAATACCATCCCTACAGTGATCATGGTGGGGGCAGCGTCATGTCTGGAGGAAACCAGGTACTGCCCATCACCTGCCCAATACCATCCCTACAGTGATCATGGTGGGGGCAGCATCATGTCTGGAGGAAACCAAGCACTGCCCATCACCTGCCCAATACCATCCCTACAGTGATCATGGTGGGGGCAGCATCACGTCTGGGGGAAACCAGGTACTGCCCAATACCATCCATACAGTGATCATGGTGGGGGCAGCATCATGTCTGGGGGAAACCAGGCACTGCCCATCACCTGCCCAATACCATCCCTACAGTGATCATGGTGGGGGCAGCATCATGTCTGGGGGAAACCAGGTACTGCCCATCACCTGCCCAATACCATCCCTACAGTGATCATGGTGGGGGCAGCATCATGTCTGGAGGAAACCAAGCACAGCCCATCACCTGCCCAATACCATCCCTACATTTATCATGGTGGGGGCAGCATCATGTCTGGAGGAAACCAAGCACAGACCATCACCTGCCCAATACCATCCCTACAGTGATCATGGTGGGGGCAGCATCATGTCTGGAGGAAACCAAGCACAGCCCATCACCTGCCCAATACCATCCCTACAGTGATCATGGTGGGGTCAGCATCATGTCTGGGGGAAACCAGATACTGTCCATCACCTGCCCAATACCATCCCTACAGTGATCATGGTGGGGGCAGCATCATGTCTGGGGGATACCAGGCACTGCCCATCACCTGCCCAATACCACCCCTACAGTGATCCTGGTGGGGGCAGCATCATGTCTGGAGGAAACCAGGCACTGCCCATCACCTGCCCAATACCATCCATCCCTACAGTGATCATGGTGGGGGCAGCATCATGTATAGAGGAAACCAGGTACTGCCCATTACCTGCCCAATACCATCCCTACAGTGATCATGGTGGAGGCAGCATCATGTATAGAGGAAACCAGGCACTGCCCATCACCTGCCCAATACCATCCCTACAGTGATCATGGTGGGGGCAGCATCATGTCTGTGGGAAACCAGGTACTGCCCATCACCTGCCCAATACCATCCCTACAGTGATCATGGTGGGGGCAGCATCATGTCTGGAGGAAACCAAGCACTGCCCATCACCTGCCCAATACCATCCCTACAGCGATCATGGTGGGGGCAGCATCATGTCTGGAGGAAACCAGGCACTGCCCATCACCTGCCCAATACCATCCCTACAGTGATCATGGTGGGGGCAGCATCATGTCTGGGGGAAACCAGGTACTGCCCATTACCTGCCCAATACCATCCCTACAGTGATCATGGTGGGGGCAGCTTCATGTCTGGGGGAAACCAGGCACTGCCCATCACCTGCCCAATACCATCCCTACAGTGATCATGGTGGGGGCAGCATCATGTCTGGGGGAAACCAGGTACTGCCCATCACCTTCCCAATACCATCCCTACAGTGATCATGGTGGGGACAGCATCATGTCTGGGGGAAACCAGGCACTGCCCATCACCTGCCCAATACCATCCCTACAGTGATCATGGTGGGGGCAGCATCATGTATAGAGGAAACCAGGCACTGCCCATCACCTGCCCAATACCATCCCTACAGTGATCATGGTGGGGGCAGCATCATGTCTGGGGGAAACCAGGTACTGCTCATCACCTGCCCAATACCATCCCTACAGTGATCATGGTGGGGGCAGCATCATGTCTGGGGGAAATCAGGCACTGCCCATCACCTTCCCAATACCATCCCTACAGTGATCATGGTGGGGGCAGCATCATGTCTGGAGGAAACAAGGCACTGCCCATCACCTGCCCAATACCATCCCTACAGTGATCATGGTGGGGGCAGCATCATGTCTGGAGGAAACAAGGCACTGCCCATCACCTGCCGAATACCATCCCTACAGCGATCATGGTGGGGGTAGCATCATGTCTGGAGGAAACCAGGCACTGCCCATCACCTGCCCAATACCATCCCTACAGTGACCATGGTGGGGGCAGCATCATGTCTGGAGTTAACCAGGCACTGCCCATCACCTGCCCAATACCATCCCTACAGTGACCATGGTGGGGGCAGCATCATGTCTGGGGGAAACCAGGTACTGCCCATCACCTGCCCAATACCATCCATACAGTGATCATGGTGGGGGCAGCATCATGTCTGGGGGAAAGCAGGCACTGCTCATCACCTGCCCAATACCATCCCTACAGCGATGATGGTGGGGGCAGCATCATGTCTGGAGGAAACCAGGTACTGCCCATCACTTGCCCAATACCATCCCTACAGTGATCATGGTGGGGGCCGCATCATGTCTGGGGGAAACCAGGTACTGCCCATCACCTGCCCAATACCATCCCTACAGTGATCATGGTGGGGGCAGCATCATGTCTGGAGGAAACCAGGCACTGCCCATCACCTGCCCAATACCATCCCTACAGGGATCATGGTGGGGGCAGCATCATGTCTGGGGGAAACCAGGCACTGCCCATCACCTGCCCAATACCATCCCTACAGTGATCATGGTGGGGGCAGCATCATGTCTGGGGGAAACCAGGCACTACTCATCATCTGCCCAATACCATCCCTACAGTGATCATGGTGGGGGCAGCATCATGTCTGGGGGAAACCAGGCACTGCCCATCACCTGCCCAATACCATCCCTACAGTGATCATGGTGGGGGCAGCATCATGTCTGGGGGAAACCAGGTACTGCCCATCACCTGCCCAATACCATCCCTACAGTGATCATGGTGGGGGCAGCATCATGCTGTGGGGACAGGGAGAGTGTTTAGGGTTGAGGGAAAGCTGAATGGAGCCAAGTACTAAGATATCCTTTATGAAAACCTGATCCAGAGATCTGGACCTCAGACTGGGCAGAAGATTTATCTTCCAACAAGACAATGGCCCTAAGCACACAACTGGGACAACACAGGAGGCTTAGGGACAACTCTGTGAATGTCCTTGAGTGGCCCCGCCAGAGCCCAAACCCACTGGGACATCTCTGGAGAGACCTGAAAATGGCTTCACTGAAGTTCCATCCAACCTGACAAAGCTGAGAGGATCTGCAGAGAACAGTGGCAGAAAATCCCCACAATGCACAGTGCCATATAATGCCATTTAGTGTAGGTGTCTAGTAATACCGCCATATAGTGCTCCAATCAGCAACCATCATGCAGTTATTAGGAGTCCGTCTCTGTGGAGACCCCTGTGACACAGCTGGCTGCCCGGTGTAGGGTGGGTCACTATGGGGCATGGTGGAGCAGGTGTCAGCCCCCGGGGGCGATGGCTCCGTTTCCTCCGCTATAATCTGATCCTGGGAACAATCATATATTTTCCAAGCACAAAAACGCAATTGAAGCAACGGGTGAAGGAAATACAATATTCTCCTCGCCCGTATCATAATTGATAGGGACTCCCGTCTTCCCGGAGGGTGAACGCGGCCGGCGCTGTCATAAAATCAATCTCTTTATCGAACCAAAACAATAGAATTTCTGCACAAGTTAATACGACCAAACCTGGAGACGTCTCACATTCTCATTTTACCTGCGAAAAAAACCCAAAACTTTAAAATTTATATTGATGACTAAATATGTGCATGCAGGAAATAACTTTTGTGATGTCATAATTATAACCCCACCCATGGGCTGTGATGTCATAATAATAGCCAAACCCTTGGGTTGTGATATCATAATAATAGCCCCTACATTGGCTATGATGTCATAATAAAAGCCCCACCCATAGGTTGTGATATCATAATTACAGCCCCACCCATGGGCTGCAATGTCATAATAATAGCAACACTCTTGGGTTGTGATGTCATATTAACAGCCCCACCATTGGCTGTTATGTCATCATAAAAGCCCCACTCATGGGTAGTGAAATCATAATAAAAGCCCCACCCATGGGTAGTGAAATCATAATAAAAGCCCCACTCATGAGTAGTGAAATCATATTAACAGCCCCACCCATGGGTTGTGATGCCATAATAAAAGCCCCACCCATGGGTTGTGATGCCATAATAACAGCTCTACCCATGGGCTGTGATGTAAAAGTAATAGCCAAACCCATGGGTTGTGATGCCATAATAACAGGCCCACCATTGGCTGTGATGTCATAAAAAAGCCCCACCCATGGGTTATAAAGTCATAATAACCCCACCCATAAATAAGCCAATGTGCTCATGTTCTGACACAGAGGAGAAAGGCCTAATTTTTAAGGCCTTGAATTTTCGAACCATGATGCTTTGCGGCACAGTACAGAATTCAAATGTTCTTTCTTGGGCGTGTCCTTTTTCCAGCAGTGTAAAGCTCCGCCCACTTCGCAGCACCATATAAGTAAATGCCCCAGCGTGCAATGTTACTTTTAAATTCCGTCCAGACCATTGTTTTTGAGGGGGAGGATGGGTTATACCATCTCATGTCAGGGGCCTGTGCTTCCTCCCTCCTGGTTCTGAGTGCGGTGCTGGATTGATGGCGGATTTATTGTGTGAATGTTGGCGTAGCACGGTGGTGTGTAATGTACAGAGGAGACATCTCAGCGCGGTTTTATTATGCCGGCGTGCTGTGAATAGTGAATGAAGGATTTATGGCAAATCGCTCCTTGGCTGAGGATACGGTGCAGCGCGAGTGTGACAGATGATGGTAAATAAAGTGTGAAAAACAAAAGTTTATATCCAGAATTCTACGAAAAACATAACACCCCCCCCATTCTGAAGATGGCTTTCGGAAGGCCTGACATTGTTGAACTAACTCAGAAAGAGCCACTGTATATATGTGTATGTGTATGTGTGTGTATATATATATATATATATATATATATATATATATATGTGTGTAATGAAAGATAGGGCCTGTATACACCAGGCGGGTGACCGAGTGACCACATACAGCCTCCCGTAACCTCCAGTATGGCCGCCAATGGTCGTAATGTCCTGCGCCAAACAAGAAGAAGCAGCTCCGGACCACAAACTACTGCACGGAGGACCAACAAAGGTTTATAACTCACATAAAAGCCGGTCAGGATCTGCACTGGACACAAAATAAATAAATAAACCCGCCCAGTGATAAGTATTCGCCCCCCGAGGACACGAGCGTCTATTTTGCGGTAATTCTCAACCGTCTTTCAGGGCAGTAACATCCACATTATCATTTATTTAAGCCGCTCGATAGATTCGCGTTCATTAAACGCCATTAATCTGATCAATGTGGAAACGGCGCGATGTGACGGAAAGTTTAGTTACCAGCGAAAGGAAATAGCAACTTATTCTATATCTGATGCCAGCCGCCTGCTTATCACCCCCCCCACCCCCACCCCTGCCGAAACCTCCAAGATACCAGCACACGAGCCGCTTATCACCACGAGGACGAGCGGACAAGACGATGATGGCGAAGAAAGAGGAAGAGTCCTCCGTGATTGTGGATTTAGGCTCAAGGATTAAGAGAGGAACCGTGTCTGTCTACAGCAAATATACAAGAAAGGAGGACGTGACTGATAGAGAAGACAAAAATATAACTATAACTATAATAACTATAATACTGCCCCTATATATAAGAATATAACTACTATAATACTGCTCCTATATACAAGAATATAACTACTATAATACTGCTCCCTATATATAAGAATATAACTACTATAATACTGCTCCCTATATATAAGAATATAACTACTATAATACTGCTCCTATATACAAGAATATATCTACTATAATACTGCTCCTATATACAAGAATATAACTACTATAATACTGCACCTATATACAAGAATATAACTACTATAATACTGCTCCTATATACAAGAATATAACTACTATAATACTGCTCCTATATACAAGAATATAACTACTTTAATACTGCTCCTATATACAAGAATATAACTACTATAATACTGCTCCTATATACAAGAATATAACTACTATAATACTGCTCCTATATACAAGAATATAACTACTATAATACTGCTCCTATATACAAGAATATAACTACTATAATACTGCCTCCTATATACAAGAATATAACTACTATAATACTGCTCCTATATACAAGAATATAACTGCTATAATACTGCTCCTATATACAAGAATATATCTACTATAATACTGCTCCTATATACAAGAATATAACTACTATAATACTGCCCCCTATATACAAGAATATAACTACTATAATACTGCTCCTATATACAAGAATATATCTACTATAATACTGCTCCTATATACAAGAATATAACTACTATAATACTGCTCCTATATACAGGAATATATGTACTATAATACTGCTCCTATATACAAGAATATATCTACTATAATACTGCTCCTATATACAGGAATATATGTACTATAATACTGCTCCTATATACAAGAATATAACTACTATAATACTGCTCCTATATACATGAATATATCTACTATAATACTGCTCCTATATACAAGACTATAACTACTATAATACTGCTCCTATATACAAGACTATAACTACTATAATACTGCTCCTATATACAGGAATATAACTACTATAATACGGCTCCTATATACAAGAATATAACTACTATAATACTGCTCCTATATACAAGACTATAACTACTATAATACTGCCCTCTATATACAAGAATATAACTACTATAATACTGCTCCTATATACAAGAATATAACTACTATAATACTGCTCCTATATATAAGAATATATCTACTATAATACTGCTCCTATATACAAGAATATATCTACTATAATACTGCTCCTATATACAAGAATATATCTACTATAATACTGCTCCTATATACAAGAATATATGTACTATAATACTGCTCCTATATACAAGAATATAACTACTATAATACTGCTCCTATATACAAGAATATAACTACTATAATACTGCTCCTATATACAAGAATATATGTACTATAATACTGCTCCTATATACAAGAATATAACTACTATAATACTGCTCCTATATACAAGAATATATCTACTATAATACTGCTCCTATATACAAGAATATATGTACTATAATACTGCTCCTATATACAAGAATATAACTACTATAATACTGCTCCTATATACAAGAATATATCTACTATAATACTGCTCCTATATACAAGAATATATCTACTATAATACTGCTCCTATATACAAGAATATATGTACTATAATACTGTCTCATATATACAAGAATATAACTACTATAATACTGCTCCTATATACAAGAATATATGTACTATAATACTGCTCCTATATACAAGAATATATCTACTATAATACTGCTCCTATATACAAGAATATAACTACTATAATAATGCTCCTATATACAGGAATATAACTACTATAATAATGCTCCTATATACAGGAATATAACTACTATAATACTGCTCCTATATACAAGAATATAACTACTATAATACTGCTCCTATATACAAGAATATAACTACTATAATACTGCTCCTATATACAAGAATATAACTACTATAATACTGCTCCTATATACAAGAATATAACTACTATAATAATGCTCCTATATACAGGAATATAACTACTATAATACTGCTCATATATACAAGAATATATCTACTATAATACTGCTCCTATATACAAGAATATAACTACTATAATAATGCTCCTATATACAGGAATATAACTACTATAATAATGCTCCTATATACAGGAATATAACTACTATAATACTGCTCCTATATACAAGAATATAACTACTATAATACTGCTCCTATATACAAGAATATAACTACTATAATACTGCTCCTATATACAAGAATATAACTACTATAATACTGCTCCTATATACAAGAATATAACTACTATAATACTGCTCCTATATACAAGAATATATCTACTATAATACTGCTCCTATATACAAGAATATATCTACTATAATACTGCTCCTATATACAAGAATATATGTACTATAATACTGTCTCATATATACAAGAATATAACTACTATAATACTGCTCCTATATACAAGAATATATGTACTATAATACTGCTCCTATATACAAGAATATATCTACTATAATACTGCTCCTATATACAAGAATATAACTACTATAATAATGCTCCTATATACAGGAATATAACTACTATAATACTGCTCATATATACAAGAATATATCTACTATAATACTGCTCCTATATACAAGAATATAACTACTATAATAATGCTCCTATATACAGGAATATAACTACTATAATAATGCTCCTATATACAGGAATATAACTACTATAATACTGCTCCTATATACAAGAATATAACTACTATAATACTGCTCCTATATACAAGAATATAACTACTATAATACTGCTCCTATATACAAGAATATAACTACTATAATACTGCTCCTATATACAAGAATATAACTACTATAATACTGCTCCTATATACAAGAATATATCTACTATAATACTGCTCCTATATACAAGAATATATCTACTATAATACTGCTCCTATATACAAGAATATAACTACTATAATACTGCTCCTATATACAAGAATATAACTACTATAATACTGCTCCTATATACAAGAATATATCTACTATAATACTGCTCCTATATACAAGAATATATCTACTATAATACTGCTCCTATATACAAGAATATATGTACTATAATACTGTCTCATATATACAAGAATATAACTACTATAATACTGCTCCTATATACAAGAATATATGTACTATAATACTGCTCCTATATACAAGAATATATCTACTATAATACTGCTCCTATATACAAGAATATAACTACTATAATAATGCTCCTATATACAGGAATATAACTACTATAATAATGCTCCTATATACAGGAATATAACTACTATAATACTGCTCCTATATACAAGAATATAACTACTATAATACTGCTCCTATATACAAGAATATAACTACTATAATACTGCTCCTATATACAAGAATATAACTACTATAATACTGCTCCTATATACAAGAATATAACTACTATAATACTGCTCCTATATACAAGAATATATCTACTATAATACTGCTCCTATATACAGGAATATAACTACTATAATACTGCTCATATATACAAGAATCCTTTAGGCCCCAGGGATACACTGATATAGCAGGAGAACATTGCATGGCATCTGAGGTGAGCGTAGTTTGGCAGTGACAGGGTTACTGCCCCCTCCCTCCTGACAGTACATTACAGGTACACCGGTCAGTGTGAGGGACTTTACCATTTTAGCTGCTATTCAGTAAAAGCCGCCAGGAATAGCGCGGTGACATGTGTCTCGGAGGGCGCGCTCCCCGCTGAGACCTCTCTGCCTAATATTGCTTTCAGCACAGATGTCCTTAAATTTCCATTTCCATCACTCCCCCCGAGGAGCGCCGGACAGAGCGCCGCACGCCGCCATCGTATCCGGGATTTTATACTTTTTCCCCGCAGTATTTATCATTAACCCTTCTCTTCTCCCGGCGACTAAACAAGTAGACCCAAAAATCATGGCCGATCAGATCAGAGAACACGTAGGGCGCCACGTTCACTAACGGCCGTTTTTTGAGGGCGTGGCCCAGCGGTTGCCATGTATCGACCAGTGACAATTAGACGGGTCACACAGGCTCCTCTCAGGTTATTCTGCGACATTGTTCACATTTGTAGTTTAATAAAGTTATGAAGTGGAGATTTATCAACACCTGTGCAGAGGAAAAGTTGTCCAGTTGCCCATAGCAACCAATCAGATCGCTTCTTTCATTTTCTCAGAGGCCTTTTCAAAAGTGAAAGCAGCGATCTGATTGGTTGCTATGGGCAACTCAGCAACTTTTCCTCAGGACAGGTTTTGATACTGAAGTCTATGACGCCGTACATACGACTTTATCCACACCTGACCGCCATAGGTGCAGAGCGCCCTGTCCACTGCACGTCTCCCCACCCTACCGCCACACAGTGACGACTTGTCAGCGAGACGAACAGAGCTGTCATTTCCAGCTTTTCACCTTCGGAGCCGACCTATAATTTTTCCCTCAGACGCCTCTTCACACAATGGGGACGAGCGGCGCGGACAATCTCCGGAATTTCGCCGCTCGGGCCTCGCTGTTATTTTTATAACAGAGAGCATGAAAATGACAGCGAATTAGGTCTGAAAAACAGGGCTGAGAGGTCCCACAGACAAGCGCCATTAACTATCGCGGTGCTGAACTCTGCTGAAGAATCTGCAGCAAAACGATGCAACAAACCGCCATGTGTGAACACGGCCCTGAAGGTCTACGCCAGTGGCGCCTCAAACTGTGGCCCTTCAGATGTTGCAAAACTTCAACTCCCAGCATGCCCGGACAGCCAACGGCTGTCCGGGCATACTGGGAGTTGTAGTTTTGAAAAAGGGAAGCCTTGATTTACTTTTCAGGGTTAGTGTGGATCCTCTGGAGGAGGCAGACAGGTGTTGTAGTTGTAGTTTTGCAAAAGGGAAGCCTTGATTTACCCTTCATGGTCAGTGTGGATCCTCTGAAGAAGGCAGACAGGTGTAGTAGTTGTAGTTTTGCAAATGGGAAGCCTTGATTTACCTTTGATGGTCAGAGTGGATCCTCTGAAGGAGGCAGACAGGTGCTGGAGGGCCACAGTTTGAGGCCACTGGTCTACACAGACCCCACAACCAGACCTGCCACACAGTGACCCAAATCACATGACTATCCAATATAATGGCACCAAATCACATAGCAGTGTCTATGTAGTGGTGATATCCACATAGCAGTGTCCATACAATGATGTTATCTACATAGCAGTGTCCATACAATGGTGATATCCACATAGCAGTGCCCATACAGTGGTGATATCTACATAGCAGTGTCCATACAATGGTGATATCCACATAGCAGTGTCCATACAATGGTGATATCCACATAGCAGTGTCCATACAATGGTGATATCCACATAGCAGTGTCCATACAATGGTGATATCCACATAGCAGTGTCCATACAATGGTGATATCCACATAGCAGTGTCCATACAATGGTGATATCCACATAGCAGTGTCCATACAATGGTGATTTCTACATAGCAGTGCCCATACAATGGTGATTTCTACATAGCAGTGCCCATACAATGGTGATTTCTACATAGCAGTGTCCATACAATGGTGATATCTACATAGCAGTGCCCATACAATGGTGATATCTACATAGCAGTGCCCATACAATGGTGATATCTACATAGCAGTGCCCATACAATGGTGATATCCACATAGCAGTGTCCATACAATGGCCATATCTACATAGCAGTGCCCATACAATGGCCATATCTACATAGCAGTGCCCATACAATGGCCATATCTACATAGCAGTGCCCATACAATGGCCATATTTACATAGCAGTGCCCATACAATGGCGATATCTACATAACAGTGCCCATACAATGGCGATATCTACATAGCAGTGCCCATACAATGGTGATTTCTACATAGCAGTGCCCATACAATGGTGATTTCTACATAGCAGTGCCCATACAATGGTGATTTCTACATAGCAGTGTCCATACAATGGTGATATCTACATAGCAGTGTCCATACAATGGTGATATCTACATAGCAGTGTCCATACAATGGTGATTTCTACATAGCAGTGTCCATACAATGGTGATATCTACATAGCAGTGCCCATACAATGGCGATATCTACATAGCAGTGCCCATACAATGGCGATATCTACATAGCAGTGCCCATACAATGGCGATATCTACATAGCAGTGCCCATACAATGGCGATTTCTACATAGCAGTGTCCATACAATGGTGATATCTACATAGCAGTGTCCATACAATGGTGATTTCTACATAGCAGTGTCCATACAATGGCGATTTCTACATAGCAGTGCCCATACAATGGCGATATCTACATAGCAGTGTCCATACAATGGTGATATCTACATAGCAGTGTCCATACAATGGCGATATCTACATAGCAGTGCCCATACAATGGCGATATCTACATAGCAGTGTCCATACAATGGCGATTTCTACATAGCAGTGCCCATACAATGGCGTTATCACCATTGTATGGGCACTGCTATGTAGATAACGCCATTGTATGGGCACTGCTATGTAGAAATCGCCATTGTATGGACACTGCTATGTAGATTTCTACATAGCAGTGCCCATACAATGGTGATTTCTACATAGCAGTGTCCATACAATGGTGATATCTACATAGCAGTGTCCATACAATGGTGATATCTACATAGCAGTGCCCATACAATGGTGATATCTACATAGCAGTGCCCATACAATGGTGTTATCTACATAGCAGTGCCCATACAATGGTGTTATCTACATAGCAGTGTCCATACAATGGTGTTATCTACATAGCAGTGCCCATACAATGGTGATATCTACATAGCAGTGCCCATACAATGGTGTTATCTACATAGCAGTGCCCATACAGTGGTGTTATCTACATAGCAGTGTCCATACAGTGGTGATATCTACATAGCAGTGCCCATACAATGGTGTTATCTACATAGCAGTGTCCATACAATGGTGTTATCTACATAGCAGTGCCCATACAATGGTGATATCTACATAGCAGTGCCCATACAATGGTGATATCTACATAGCAGTGCCCGCACTATAGCAGTTCCTCATGGTATTTGTTGTTTGAACATAGAAAACAAGTTCTTCCCTGTCTGTGATTTTAAGGTTTAGAAAGTGGTTGTGCCCCTGGACCTGGCAGTAGAGGAGTGCGGGCGCGGGCTGTAATCCGGCGTAATTAGGTCAGGATGCCGGAGGCCTCATCTATCCTGGTATATAGCGGTCGTGTCTCTTCCAGGATTTAATGACCGTCCTGACTGGCGAGGCCGCTGACGCTGCACGGAGCCGGATCATCAACAATCCAGACTCAGGAAAACTGCCACCGCCATGAGCATCCGACCAATTAACTAAGATATGAGGGAGGAGAGGCAAGCGGACAGCGCTGATCACCCGCAGGACCACCCGCAGCGCCAAAATCCCCTCCGACTGCACAGGCAGCGCTCCCAGTACCGCCGCACAACTCCGCTCAGTGCTGCTGTTGTTTTCATTTTTTCCAAACAAAAATTTTAATAAAATGTCATAATGAATTTAAATCAATGAGGGGGGAGGAGGTGTAATAATCCTCCATGATGATCGTCCATGATCACCAGGATAAGCTCCGCCTCCCAATAATATGAGGTGCAGACTGGGTCAGCCTGGTAGACATTTTCAGTGGAACAAATAAAACAGTGGCATGCCATGCTTGATGGTCGCAGAACACGAGGTGGCACAATACACTTCATGGTTGCAGAATACACAATATGTCACACAATAATTTTTGAAGTTGCAGAACATACCAGGTGGCACAATATACTTGATAAATATACCTCGGCTTTTTTCTAGTCCATATAACAACTGTGACTTGATGTACTTTACGTATGTTATTATCATTTTATGTACGATTTTTTTCCAATTGTACAATTTTCTCAATAAAAAATTCTCATGTTAAAAAAATATATATATATACCTGATAAATCACAGTAGATGAAGACCCCACAGCTCTCTCAGATACCTGAAGACCCCACAGCTCACTCAGATACCTGAAGACCCCACAGCTCACTCAGATACCTGAAGACCCCACAGCTCACTCATATACCTGAAGACCCCCACAGCTCACTCATATACCTGAAGACCCCACAGCTCACTCATATACCTGAAGACCCCACAGCTCACTTATATACCTGAAGACCCCACAGCTCACTCAGATATCTGAAGACCCCACATCTCACTGAGATACCTGAAGACCCCACAGCTCACTCATATACCTGAAGACCCCACAGCTCACTCAGATACTTGAAGACCCCACAGCTCACTCATATACCTGAAGACCCCACAGCTCACTCAGATACTTGAAGACCTCACAGCTCACTCAGATACCTGAAGACCCCACAGCTTACTCAGATACCTGAAGACCCCACAGCTCACTCAGATACCTGAAGACCCCACAGCTCACTCAGATACCTGAAGACCCCACAGCTCACTCAGATACCTGAAGACTCCACAGCTCACTCAGATACCTGAAGACCCCACAGCTCACTCAGATACCTGAAGACCCCACAGCTCACTCAGATACCTGAAGACCCCACAGCTCACTCAGATACCTGAAGACCCCACAGCTCACTGAGATACCGGAAGACCCCACAGCTCACTGAGATACCTGAAGACCCCACAGCTCACTGAGATACCTGAAGACCCCACAGCTCACTGAGATACGTGAAGACCCCACAGCTCACTGAGATACCTGAAGACCCCACAGCTCACTCAGATACCTGAAGACCCCACAGCTCACTCATATACCTGAAGACCCCACAGCTCACTCATATACCTGAAGACCCCACAGCTCACTCATATACCTGAAGACCCCACAGCTCTCTCATATACCTGAAGACCCCACAGCTCACTCATATACCTGAAGACCCCACAGCTCACTGAGATACCTGAAGACCCCACAGCTCACTGAGATACCTGAAGACCCCACAGCTCACTCAGATACCTGAAGACTCCACAGCTCACTCAGATACCTGAAGACCCCACAGCTCTCTCATATACCTGAAGACCCCACAGCTCACTCATATACCTGAAGACCCCACAGCTCACTGAGATACCTGAAGACCCCACAGCTCACTCAGATACCTGAAGACCCCACAGCTCACTCATACACCTGAAGGCCCCACAGCTCACTCAGAAACCTGAAGACCCCACAGCTCACTCATATACCCGAAGACCCCACAGCTCACTCAGAAACCTGAAGACCCCACAGCTCACTCAGATACCTGAAGACCCCACAGCTCACTCATATATCTGAAGACCCCACAGCTCACTGAGATACCTGAAGACCCCACAGCTCACTGAGATACCTGAAGACCCCACAGCTCACTCAGATACCTGAAGACCCCACAGCTCACTCAGATACCTGAAGACCCCCACAGCTCACTCATATACCCGAAGACCCCACAGCTCACTCAGAAACCTGAAGACCCCACAGCTCACTCAGATACCTGAAGACCCCACAGCTCACACATATACCTGAAGACCCCACAGCTCTCTCAGATACCTGAAGACACAGACTTATAAGCCACCCTTGAGCAACCCCCCAAAAAAACTAATTTGTTAAAAGTGCAATCCTTATTATTCGGCATTCGCACATAATTTGGAGTTTAAAATTATCATCCGCCACATTGTCCACACTGCCGGTCTATTTTTGTGACTACATCGGACAGTCCAAGGTGCCTGCAGTAACACCTGCACAATTGCGCATTCAGGACAAGGCGTCTGTATTTAAAACTTATATGGCCCCCCTCAACATGTTTCACTACGGAAGTAGCGTTGTCAAGAGGCATATGGGCCCATTTGTGTGCCGTGTACCTGTATACACTGTATGCCCCGTGTACCTGTATACACTGTATGCCCCGTGTACCTGTATACACTGTATGCCCCGTGTACCTGTATACACTGTATGCCCTGGGTACCTGTATACACTGTATGCCCTGTGTACCTGTATATACTGTATGCCCCGTGTACCTGTATACACTGTATGCCCCGCGTACCTGTATACACTGTATGCCCCGTGTACCTGTATATACTGTATGCCCTGTGTACCTGTATACACTGTATGCCCCGTGTACCTGTATATACTGTATGCCCCGTGTACCTGTATACACTGTATGCCCTGTGTACCTGTATATCCTGTGTACCTGTATACACTGTATGCCCTGTGTACCTGTATACACTGTATGCCCCTGTACCTGTATACACTGTATGCCCCCTGTACCTGTATACACTGTATGCCCCGTGTACCTGTATACACTGTATGCCCTGTGTACCTGTATACACTGTATGCCCTGTGTACCTGTATACACTGTACGCCCTGTGTACCTGTATATCCTGTGTACCTGTATACACTGTATGCCCTGTGTACCTGTATATACTGTATGCCCTGTGTACCTGTATATCCTGTGTACCTGTATACACTGTATGCCCTGTGTACCTGTATATACTGTATGCCCCCGTGTACCTGTATACACTGTATGCCCCGTGTACCTGTATACACTGTATGGCCTGTGTACCTGTATACACTGTATGCCCCGTGTAGCTGTATACACTGTACGCCCTGTGTAGCTGTATACACTGTATGCCCTGTGTACCTGTATATACTGTATTCCCTGTGTACCTGTATATACTGTATATCCTGTGTACCTGTATACACTGTATGCCCTGTGTACCTGTATACACTGTATGTCCTGTGTACCTGTATACACTGTATGCCCCGTGTACCTGTATACACTGTATGCCCCGTGTACCTGTATACACTGTATGCCCCGTGTACCTGTATACACTGTATGCCCCGTGTACCTGTATACACTGTACGCCCTGTGTACCTGTATACACTGTATGCCCTGTGTACCTGTATATACTGTATTCCCTGTGTACCCGTATACACTGTATGCCCCGTGTACCTGTATACACTGTATGTCCTGTGTAGCTGTATACACTGTATGCCCCGTGTACCTGTATACACTGTACGCCCTGTGTACCTGTATACACATTGTTGTGTTCCTGTGAACCTCAGGATATGAAGCAGCAGCCGGTAACATTTTCCTTCTCCCGCCATGGAGCCCACAGAGTGACTGCGCCACATCATGCAAAATTCATGTCCACTTTATTGTGCTCCTAAATTCCCCACCACGGAGCAATGTAGCAGTATATAGGGGAGAGGTAATGACGCCTGTCAGGAGTTGTGACATCATCAGGGCAGTATATAGGGAGAGGTAATGACGCCTGTCAGGAGCTGTGACATCATCAGGGCAGTATATAGGGTAGAGGTAATGACGCCTGTCAGGAGCTGTGACATCATCAGGGCAGTATATAGGGAAGAGGTATTGACGCCTGTCAGGAGCTGTGACATCATCAGGGCAGTATATAGGGGAGAGGTAATGACGCCTGTCAGGAGCTGTGACATCATCAGGGCAGTATATAAGGGAGAGGTAATGACGCCTGTCAGGAGCTGTGACATCATCAGGGCAGTATATAGGGAAGAGGTAATGACGCCTGTCAGGAGCTGTGACATCATCAGGGCAGTATATAGGGGAGAGGTAATGACGCCTGTCAGGAGCTGTGACATCATCAGGGCAGTATATAGGGAAGAGGTAATGACGCCTGTCAGGAGCTGTGACATCATCAGGGCAGTATATAGGGAAGAGGTAATGACGCCTGTCAGGAGCTGTGACATCATCAGGGCAGTATATAGGGGAGAGGTAATGATGCCTGTCAGGAGCTGTGACATCATCAGGGCAGTATATAGGGGAGAGGTAATGACGCCTGTCAGGAGCTGTGACATCATCAGGGCAGTATATAGGGGAGAGGTAATGATGCCTGTCATGAGCTGTGACATCATCAGGGCAGTATATAGGGAGAGGTAATGACGCCTGTCAGGAGCTGTGACATCATCAGGGCAGTATATAGGGGAGAGGTAATGACGCCTGTCAGGAGCTGTGACATCATCAGGGCAGTATATAGGGGAGAGGTAATGACGCCTGTCAGGAGCTGTGACATCATCAGGGCAGTATATAGGGGAGAGGTAATGATGCCTGTCATGAGCTGTGACATCATCAGGGCAGTATATAGGGGAGAGGTAATGACGCCTGTCAGGAGCTGTGACATCATCAGGGCAGAATATAGGGGAGAGGTAATGACGCCTGTCAGGAGCTGTGACATCATCAGGGCAGTATATAGGGGAGAGGTAATGACGCCTGTCAGGAGCTGTGACATCATCAGGGCAGTATATAGGGGAGAGGTAATGACGCCTGTCAGGAGCTGTGACATCATCAGGGCAGTATATAGGGAGAGGTAATGACGCCTGTCAGGAGCTGTGACATCATCAGGGCAGTATATAGGGAAGAGGTAATGACGTCCTGTCAGGAGCTGTGACATCATCAGGGCAGTATATAGGGAGAGGTAATGGACGCCTGTCAGGAGCTATGACATCATCAGGGCAGTATATAGGGGAGAGGTAATGACGCCTGTCAGGAGCTGTGACTTCATCAGGGCAGTATATAGGGGAGAGGTAATGACGCCAGTCAGGAGCTGTGACATCATCAGGGCAGTATATAGGGGAGAGGTAATGACGCCTGTCAGGAGCTGTGACATCATCAGGGCAGTATATAGGGGAGAGGTAATGACGCCTGTCAGGAGCTGTGACATCATCAGGGCAGTATATAGGGGAGAGGTAATGACGCCTGTCAGGAGCTGTGACATCATCAGGGCAGTATATAGGGGAGAGGTAATGACGCCTGTCAGGAGCTGTGACATCATCAGGGCAGTATATAGGGGAGAGGTAATGACGCCTGAAAGGAGCTGTGACATCATCAGGGCAGTATATAGGGGAGAGGTAATGACGCCTGTCAGGAGCTGTGACATCATCAGGGCAGTATATATGGAAGAGGTAATGACACCTGTCAGGAGCTGTGAGATCATCAGGGCAGTATATAGGGAAGAGGTAATGACGCCTGTCAGGAGCTGTGACATCATCAGGGCAGTATATAGGGAAGAGGTAATGACGCCTGTCAGGAGCTTGTGACATCATCAGGGCAGTATATAGGGGAGAGGTAATGACGCCTGTCAGGAGCTGTGACATCATCAGGGCAGTATATAGGGAGAGGTAATGACGCCTGTCAGGAGCTGTGACATCATCAGGGCAGTATATAGGGGAAGAGGTAATGACGCCTGTCAGGAGCTGTGACATCATCAGGGCAGTATATAGGGGAGAGGTAATGACGCCCTGTCAGGAGCTGTGACATCATCAGGGCAGTATATAGGGAAGAGGTAATGACGCCTGTCAGGAGCTGTGACATCATCAGGGCAGTATATAGGGGAGAGGTAATGACGCCTGTCAGGAGTTGTGACATCATCAGGGCAGTATATAGGGGAGAGGTAATGACGCCTTTCAGGAGCTGTGACATAATCAGGGCAGTATATAGTGGAAGAGGTAATGACGCCTGTCAGGAGCTGTGACATCATCAGGGCAGTATATAGGGGAGAGGTAATGACGCCTTTCAGGAGCTGTGACATCATCAGGGCAGTATATAGGGGAGAGGTAATGACGCCTGTCAGGAGCTGTGACATCATCAGGGCAGTATATAGGGAAGAGGTAATGACGTCTGTCAGGAGCTGTGACATCATCAGGGCAGTATATAGGGGAGAGGTAATGACGCCTGTCAGGAGCTGTGACATCATCAGGGCAGTATATAGGGGAGAGGTAATGACGCCTGTCAGGAGCTGTGACATCATCAGGGCAGTCTATAGGGGAGAGGTAATGACGCCTGTCAAGAGCTGTGACATCATCAGGGCAGTATATAGGGGAGAGGTAATGACGCCTGTCAGGAGCTGTGACATCATCAGGGCAGTATATAGGGAAGAGGTAATGACGCCTGTCAGGAGCTGTGACATCATCAGGGCAGTATATAGGGGAGAGGTAATGACGCCTGTCAGAGCTGTGACATCATCAGGGCAGTATATAGGGAAGAGGTAATGACGCCTGTCAGGAGCTGTGACATCATCAGGGCAGTATATATGGAAGAGGTAATGACGCCTGTCAGGAGTTGTGACATCATCAGGGCAGTATATAGGGGAGAGGTAATGACGCCTGTCAGGAGCTGTGACATCATCAGGGCAGTATATAGGGGAGAGGTAATGACGCCCGTCAGGAGCTGTGACATCATCAGGGCAGTATATAGGGAAGAGGTAATGACGCCTGTCAGGAGCTGTGACATCATCAGGGCAGTATATAGGGGAGAGGTAATGACGCCTGTCAGGAGTTGTGACATCATCAGGGCAGTATATAGGGGAGAGGTAATGACGCCTTTCAGGAGCTGTGACATAATCAGGGCAGTATATATGGAAGAGGTAATGACGCCTGTCAGGAGCTGTGACATCATCAGGGCAGTATATAGGGGAGAGGTAATGACGCCTTTCAGGAGCTGTGACATCATCAGGGCAGTATATAGGGGAGAGGTAATGACGCCTGTCAGGAGCTGTGACATCATCAGGGCAGTATATAAGGAAGAGGTAATGACGTCTGTCAGGAGCTGTGACATCATCAGGGCAGTATATAGGGAAGAGGTAATGACGCCTGTCAGGAGCTGTGACATCATCAGGGCAGTATATAGGGGAGAGGTAATGACGCCTGTCAGGAGCTGTGACATCATCAGGGCAGTCTATAGGGGAGAGGTAATGACGCCTGTCAAGAGCTGTGACATCATCAGGGCAGTATATAGGGGAGAGGTAATGACGCCTGTCAGGAGCTGTGACATCATCAGGGCAGTATATAAGGAAGAGGTAATGACGCCTGTCAGGAGCTGTGACATCATCAGGGCAGTATATAGGGGAGAGGTAATGACGCCTGTCAGGAGCTGTGACATCATCAGGGCAGTATATAGGGAAGAGGTAATGACGCCTGTCAGGAGCTGTGACATCATCAGGGCAGTATATAGGGAAGGGGGGGGGGTGTGTATCAAATATGGTGGCACTGGCAATAAGCTTTCAAGTCTGATAAGGAGTTGGAGGGGCGCCTGGGATTTTTGTTGCATACACCGGGCCTATAAAAAGTATTCACACCCACACACACATTTTATTACATAACCTCATTTGGATATTTCAGAACAACAGACAAAAAGAGAAATAACATTTCTTTAAAAATACTTATTCTTTAAAGACACATTCAGTACAAGCAAAGACCTCCAGATGTTGCAAAACTACAACTCACAGCATGCCCGGACAGCCAACGGCCAGCTGGCGGTCCACAGTTTGTAGAGGCATCTTTTACGATCTGGTGCAGGAAAAGAAACAATGTTGCAGTGTTTGTGCATTTGGCACAGCCCGTACACTTATCTCTGTGGTGTAAATATGGCCTTTGTGTTCCGTCAGTTCTAGGTGTCTCGGTCTTGGTTTGCACATCATATCCGTCACTCACCAATATGTCTAATGGACACTTTAGCTGGGAATTCAGTCAATTCTATCTCTCTCTATATATATGGCATATGTGTGAGGGTCACGGCAGGCGGTGGATCCTCTGGGCCTGTGTGGATGATGACGTGAGCCGTGCCAGGGAGTGGAGTCTAAGGTGCCGTTGGGTTTCACCAGAGCCCGCCGCAAAGCGGGATGGTCTTGCTGCGGCAGGTGGCATCCAGGTCGCTACCCCTGGCACGTCCCGTCCAGGCGTCCACACAGGTTGCTGGAATGAAGCGTGGCAGAGAAGGATACAGACAAGATGTGGTCAGGATAGCTGATGGACAGGACAGGTGGCACAGTAGCAGGGTCAGGTCACGGAACAAGGGTCAGGTACACGGATAACAGGAACAATGGAACACAGAAGCTTTCTTTCAGGCACTAGAGCAACAAAGATCTGGCAGGGAGTCATGGGAGGAAGTGATACTTATAAGAGAAGGTGGAGGTGAATTCACTAGTTAAGGGTAACTGGCCCTTTAAATGTAAGAGCTCCGGTGCGCGCGTGCCCTAGGAGGCCGGGGCATGCGCGCCGGTACTGAGAACATGGAAGACCAGGGAGGTGAGTGACGGGCTGGAACTCACATTCGAGCATGTCCCACGATGCGAATCCCAGCCCCACAGGCTGCGGGGACAAGACAGGGGAGCGCTCATGGCCAGCGTGTCTGCCCGGAGTGCTGACGTTACAATATCACACATCTGTGTACAGGACACTTTAGCTGGGAATTCAGTCAATTCTCTCTCTCTCTCTGTAGATATATATATTAGGGATCGACCGATATCGTTTTTTTAGGGCCGATACCAATAATCGGTGGAGGTTAGGGCCAATAGCCGATAACTTATACCGATATTCCGGTATAAGTTATTGGCTATTTATCCAACCGCGACACCGCTGCAGATCATTGATTTAAAGCGGGCGCTATAAATCAATGAACTGCAGTGGCTTTTGCGGTGCCATAGACTGCCGCCGCCACCCGCTTCTCTCCCCCTGCCTCTCCGAGGGTCCTGAGACCTATCACCGCCCCCGCTCCCCCCACCGCCACACCAAACCGCGACCGCCCCCCCCCCCCGAGCCGCCCCGCGAGATGCCATAAATGCTGTAGCATTTTATTGCTTGTATTAAAGGGGTACTCCTGTGAAAAACATTTTTTTTTGTAAATCCACTGGTGCCAGAACATTAAACAGATTTGTAAATTACTTCTATTTAAAAATCTTAATCCTTCCAGTAATTATCAGCTGCTGTATGCTCAACAGGAACTGTCAAGAGCAGGAGCAAATCCCCATAGCAAACCTCTCCTGCTCTGGACAGTTCCTGACATGGACAGAGGTGTCAGCAGAGAGCACTGTGGTCAAGACATATTGAAATTGAAAATAACTTCCTGTGGAACATACAGCAGCTGATAAGTACTGGAAGGGTTAAGATTTTTAAATAGAAGTAATTTACAAATCTGCTTAACTTTCTGGCACCAGAAAAAAAAATTTCACCGGAGTACCCCTTTAAAGTTTGTAAATAAATTATATGGCATGTGTGATACGCAATATAGAGAGATATAATTGACTGAATTCCCAGCTAGAATGTCCTGTACACAGATGTGTGATATGATATATATTAGGAAAAGGCTATGTAATGTTTAAGTGGTATAGGGCAGTGGTCACCAAACTGTGGACCTCCAACTGTTGCAAAACTACAACTCCCAGCATGCCCGATCACCACATTAGATAGTTAAAAATAGGTTTAATGGTACAACCTAAAATATGGTTCCAGTAAGATGGGCGGAGTAAGACACAGGAAGTCTCTTCCTGTACTTTGTGCCATCCTCCGCCCCCTAGGGTCCTGTGTATTAGTTATACCTTCAATAATTAATATTATGCCAATGAGGGGGGGGGGTTAGAGGAAGTCTATAGTGTTATTTGTGTCATGCTCCGCCCCCTAGGGCCCTGTGTATTAGTTATACCTTCAATAATTAATATGATGCCAATGAGGGGGGTTAGAGGAAGTCTAAAGTGTTATTTGTGTCATGCTCCGCACCCTAGTGTCCTGTGTATTAGTTAGACCTTCAATAATTAATATAATGCCAATGAGGGGGGTTAGAGGAAGTCTATAGTGTTATTTGTGTCATGCTCCGCCCCCTAGGGTCCTGTGTATTAGTTATACCTTCAATAATTAATATAATGCCAATGAGGGGGGTTAGAGGACGTCTATAGTGTTATTTGTGTCATGCTCCGCCCCCTAGGGTCCTGTGTATTTGTTATACCTTCAGTAATTAATTTGATGCCAATGAGGGGGGTTAGAGGAAGTCTATAGTGTTAATTGTGTCATGCTCCGCCCCCTAGGGTCCTGTGTATTTGTTATACCTTCAGTAATTAATATGATGCCAATGAGGGGGGTTAGAGGAAGTCTATAGTGTTATTTGTGTCATGCTCCGCCCCCTAGGGTCCTGTGTATTAGTTATACCTTCAATAATTAATATTATGCCAGTGAGGGGGGTTAGAGGAAGTCTATAGTGTTATTTGTGTCATGCTCCGCCCCCTTGGGTCCTGTGTTTTAGTTAGACCTTCAATAATTAATATTATGCCAGTGAGGGGACAGAGCAAGAAAGTCTCTGGTGATCTTTGTGTCATGCTCCGCCCCCTAGGGCCCTGTGTTTTAGTTAGACCTTTAATAATGATTATGGTTCCAGAAGGGGGTCCAGGCAAGACACGGGGAGTCTCTTTGGTGTTTTTCGCATCATTTTTTTTTGTCTCCTAGGGTCCTGTGTATTATTTAGACCTAAAATAGTTATTATGGTGCCAGTGAAGGGGCGGAGCAAGTCACATGGAATGTCTTTGGTGTTCTTTGTGTCAGGCTCCGCCCTCTAGGGTCCTATGTATTAGTAAGACGTAAAGGGGTACTGCAGTGGAAAATAATTTTTTTCAAATCAATTGGTGCCAGAAAGTTATACAGATTTGTAAATCACTTCTATTAAAAAATCTCAATCCTTTCAGTACTTATGAGCTGCTGAAGTTGAGTTGTTCTTTTCTGTCTAAGTGCTCTCTGACGACACCTGTCTCGGGAACTGTTCAGAGTAGAAGCAAATCCCCATAGCAAACCTCTTCTACTCTGTGCAGTTCCCGAGACAAGCAGAGATGTCAGCAGAGAGCACTGTTGGCAGACAGAAAAGAAAAACTCAACTTCAGCAGCTGATAATTATTGGAAGGATTAAGATTTTTTTTTAATAGAAGTAATTTACAAATCTGTTTAACTTTCTGGAGTCAGTTGATATTAAAAAAAAAAAAAAAGTTTTTTCCTGGAATACTCCTTTTAAGTAATGCGAATCCCTACGGCTCTGCCAGGAGGAGTGTATGAGGGCGCCTGGCTGTGAATAGAAATTTTTTATAATCATTTCCTATGTATAATAATGTGCAGCTCTATCGCCCCATGTGACCGCAGCGTAGACACCTGGAAACCTGGTAAGCCATATCCAGCCGGGGCCCGGGCCGCGCTCATTAGTAGTCGTCGACGCTGCGGCGGGCAGGCAGGGGTTAATCTCCTCTGCGCTCTTTGTTTCTCTATGGTCGCGCACGCACGGCACATGCTAATTGTATGAATAATGAGAAGGGCTCGCGTGGAAAGATCTGAGACCTTTCCGCTTTTCCGCTGCCGGTAAGAGTCCAGAATACGACAAAAAAATGTAAAAAGTCTGTTCTGCTGGCAGCCGTATAGCCGGGCGGGAGCGGTGGCGAGAAGGCGAAACGTGTTGGCTTTGGTTTATTTTTATCTGGCGGCTTTATTCTTTGTCACGTCTCTATCTGAGCGTCGTCTGGCTACCTGCGCCGCTCTAATCGCCGCCTCTTTTTCAGGGGAAATCATCGAAAAATTTGGAGACAAGAAAGAGGCTGTAAAGTGTGAGGCTGTGAAATAATAGAAATAGTGTGGCAAGGGGCACAATCTCCTCCAATGTGCCTCCAACTGTTGCAAAACTACAACTCCCAGCATGCCCGGACAGCCTTCGGCTGTCCGGGCATGCTGGGAGTTGTAGTTTTGCAACAGCTGGAGGACCCTACGTGAGATTTGACTAAAATACTGGGCTGATAAGGGTGCAGCCAATCAAGAATCAGCAGTATAATGGGCAGGACCTGTGTTCATGTTCCTCAGGGGCCGTCCCTCCCTGGTACACGCCCCCGCAGAGATCTGCACCCACGTTACTGCCTCCGGATTCACAGAACATGAAAGGAAAGAGATGTCAAATATTCACTAAAATATCTTCCTCATCAGATGGAGTCAGTGGTCACTGTATCTAAACCTGTCATGTGTGATACTGTCTGCTGAGATGATGTATCTAATCCTATGAGGTGTAATACTGTATGATAAGCTTGGTATCTACACTTATCATGTATGACACTTTCTACTGAGCTGCTGTATCTAACTGTATCATCTGTGTTACTGTGTGCTGAGCTACTGTATCTAATCCTAGGACGCATGATAATGCCTATTGAATGGTGTATCTGAGCCGATCATGTATGATATTGATGCTGTGCTGGCATATCAGGTGTGATACTGTCTGCTAAGTTAGTGTATCAAATCCTATCATGTGATACTGTCGGCAGAGCTGTGTATCTAAGCCAATATGTGATACGGCCTGCTGAGTTCCTGTTTTATATCCTGTCATGTGTGATACTGTCTTCTGAGGTGCTGTATCTAATCCTATCATGTGTGATACTGTCTTCTGAGCTGCTGTATCTAATACTATCATGTGTGATACTGTTTTCTGAGCTGTGTATCTAATCCTATCATGTGTGATACTGTCTTCTGAGCTGCTGTATCTAATCCTATCATGTGCCATACTGTCTTCTGAGCTGCTGTATCTAAGCCTATCATGTGTGATACTGTCTGCTGATCTGCTGTATCTAATCCTATTGTGGTAGAAGGTGTGATGCAGGGCAGATGGAGTTACCCTAGGGGCAGATGGCATTAACCCCTTGTATTCGTGACGCCAGGGCGCGGTTTATCCTCAATACCACCTGAAGGAATACCGCTGGATCCTGGGCTAGGCACTGGGGGCAATGATGACTCTGACGCCAAGTTACGGACAATGGTAGCTTTACTGAGTGACAGATGGAACAGTCTATACAGATCAGCCAGGCCCACGGAGGTGACCAGTGACTTCAGAGACCTTAAGGGCTTGCTGGGACTTGCAGTGGTTTTGGACAATTTAGTGCAGGCCATGTTGATGTGACAATAGATGACTGTGACTTGAGGCTCCTGTGACTCCAGACACATTCCTAGACTCGACTGCACTGGACCTCAACAACGAGAGAGAGAGCAGAGGCTCCACCAGGGCTTATATGGGGAGACTCTGGTGGGTCCCATTGGTCATCCTTATGTCACATGGTCACTGATACCTCCTGGGTAACAATCACATGACCGATCACATGGTAAACAGTCTTAAAGTGACCACGCTTTCTTCTCACATTAAACAGTATAATACATGGTAAACATATGTACATGGGGGGGACACTGAAGGGAGGCTGCCTGACAGGACAGGAGTATGGGGTAACACCTCCCGTACTGGGCCACCACACTATCATGTGTGATACTGTCTGCTGAGCTGCTGTATCTAATCCTATCATGTGTGATACTGTCTGCTGAGCTGGTGTATCCAATCCTATCATGTGTGATACTGTCTGCTAAGCTGCTGTATCTAATCCTATCATATGTGATACTGTCTGCTGAGCTGCTGTATCTAATCCTATCATGTGTGATACACCCTGCAGAGCTACTGTATCTAATCCTATCATGTGTGATACTTTCTGTGAGCTGTTGTATCTAATCCTATAATGTCTGATACTCTCTTCTTAGACGCTGTATCTAATCCTTTCATGTGTGATACTTTCTGTGAGCTGCTGTATCTAATCCTATAATGTGTGATACTTTCTGCAGTATCTAATCTTATCATGTGTGAGACTTTCTGCTGAGCCTCTGTATCTAAGCCCAGTGGTGCAGCCCTCTGTGTCCTCTATTCCAGGGGCTCTTCCCGTATTCGCTCGGCGTCTCATGAATAATTGGTGATTCTGCCGCCATCGCTTTGCTTTGAAGTCGTGACCTGTGGCCCCGGTAATGACATTAGATGCTTCTATTATCCCGCCATGTATATTAATAGCGCTCTGTCGCTGTCAGCAGTGCGATGTTCTGCGGCCGGCCCGGTTGTCTGTCTCTCTTTCATGCTCTGTCTTTGTCGCGGTGAATCCTCACTTTACTTCTCTTTGTTGTCTATAAATAGGTGCCCCCCCCATTCTCTTCCCCACAGATGCTTTGTGCGCCCTTTATTTGTCCCCCTCGCGATGACATCCATATAATGCTCTTTCCTATCTCTACTGCTAGAGCAACTTTATAGATACTTCTCCAATCTGTCTTATACTCCAGTCACATCCAAAGCTGACAGCCGCTCCTTGTATTGTCAGGTGACAGCCGCTCCTTGTATTGTCAGGTGACAGCCGCTCCTTGTATTGTCAGGTGACAGCCGCTCCTTGTACTGTCAGGTGACAGCCGCTCCTTGTACTGTCAGGTGACGGCCGCTCCTTGTACTGTCAGGTGACGGCCGCTCCTTGTATTGTCAGGTGACAGCCGCTCCTTGTATTGTCAGGTGACAGCCGCTCCTTGTACTGTCAGGTGACAGCCGCTCCTTGTATTGTTAGGTGACAGCCGCTCCTTGTATTGTTAGGTGACAGCCGCTCCTTGTATTGTCAGGTGACAGCCGCTCCTTGTATTGTTAGGTGACAGCCGCTCCTTGTACTGTCAGGTGACAGCCGCTCCTTGTATTGTCAGGTGACAGCCGCTCCTTGTACTGTCAGGTGACAGCGGCTCCTTGTACTGTCAGGTGACAGCCGCTCCTTGTATTGTCAGGTGACAGCCGCTCCTTGTATTGTCAGGTGACAGCCGCTCCTTGTAATGTCAGGTGACAGCCGCTCCTTGTAATGTCAGGTGACAGCCGCTCCTTGTAATGTCAGGTGACAGCCGCTCCTTGTACTGTCAGGTGACAGCCGCTCCTTGTAATGTCAGGTGACAGCCGCTCCTTGTACTGTCAGGTGACAGCCGCTCCTTGTAATGTCAGGTGACAGCCGCTCCTTGTATTGTCAGATGACAGCCGCTCCTTGTAATGTCAGGTGACAGCCGCTCCTTGTAATGTCAGGTGACAGCCGCTCCTTGTAATGTCAGGTGACAGCCGCTCCTTGTATTGTCAGGTGACAGCCGCTCCTTGTATTGTCAGGTGACAGCCGCTCCTTGTAATGTCAGGTGACAGCCGCTCCTTGTAATGTCAGGTGACAGCCGCTCCTTGTAATGTCAGGTGACAGCCGCTCCTTGTAATGTCAGGTGACAGCCGCTCCTTGTAATGTCAGGTGACAGCCGCTCCTTGTACTGTCAGGTGACAGCCGCTCCTTGTAATGTCAGGTGACAGCCGCTCCTTGTAATGTCAGGTGACAGCCGCTCCTTGTACTGTCAGGTGACAGCCGCTCCTTGTATTGTCAGGTGACAGCCGCTCCTTGTACTGTCAGGTGACAGCCGCTCCTTGTATTGTCAGATGACAGCCGCTCCTTGTACTGTCAGGTGACAGCCGCTCCTTGTACTGTCAGGTGACAGCCGCTCCTTGAATTGTCAGGTGACAGCCGCTCCTTGTATTGTCAGGTGACAGCCGCTCCTTGTATTGTCAGGTGACAGCCGCTCCTTGTACTGTCAGGTGACGGCCGCTCCTTGTACTGTCAGGTGACGGCCGCTCCTTGTACTGTCAGGTGACGGCCGCTCCTTGTACTGTCAGGTGACGGCAGCTCCTTGTATTGTCAGGTGACAGACGCTCCTTGTACTGTCAGGTGACAGCCGTTCCTTGTACTGTCAGGTGACAGCAGCTCCTTGTATTGTCAGGTGACAGACGCTCCTTGTACTGTCAGGTGACAGCCGTTCCTTGTACTGTCAGGTGACAGCAGCTCCTTGTACTGTCAGGTGACAGCCGCTCCTTGTACTGTCAGGTGACAGCCGCTCCTTGTAATGTCAGGTGACAGCCGCTCCTTGTAATGTCAGGTGACAGCCGCTCCTTGTACTGTCAGGTGACAGCCGCTCCTTGTATTGTCAGGTGACAGCCGCTCCTTGTATTGTCAGGTGACAGCCGCTCCTTGTATTGTCAGGTGACAGCCGCTCCTTGTATTGTCAGGTGACAGCCGCTCCTTGTATTGTCAGGTGACAGCCGCTCCTTGTACTGTCAGGTGACAGCCGCTCCTTGTACTGTCAGGTGACACCCGCATCTTGTACTGTCAGGTGACAGCCGCTCCTTGTATTGTCAGGTGACAGCCGCTCCTTGTATTGTCAGGTGACAGCCGCATCTTGTACTGTCAGGTGACAGCCGCTCCTTGTATTGTCAGGTGACAGCCGCTCCTTGTATTGTCAGGTGACAGCCGCTCCTTGTAATGTCCGGTGACAGCCGCTTCTTGTACTGTCAGGTGACAGCCGCTCCTTGTAATGTCAGGTGACAGCCGCTCCTTGAATTGTCAGGTGACAGCCGCTCCTTGTATTGTCAGATGACAGCCGCTCCTTGTACTGTCAGGTGACAGCCGCTCCTTGTAATGTCAGGTGACAGCCGCTCCTTGTAATGTCAGGTGACAGCCGCTCCTTGTATTGTCAGGTGACAGCCGCTCCTTGTATTGTCAGGTGACAGCCGCTCCTTGTACTGTCAGGTGACAGCCGCTCCTTGTAATGTCAGGTGACAGCCGCTCCTTGTATTGTCAGGTGACAGCCGCTCCTTGTATTGTCAGGTGACAGCCGCTCCTTGTACTGTCAGGTGACAGCCGCTCCTTGTACTGTCAGGTGACAGCCGCTCCTTGTACTGTCAGGTGACAGCCGCTCCTTGTACTGTCAGGTGACAGCCGCTCCTTGTACTGTCAGGTGACATCCGCTCCTTGTACTGTCAGGTGACATCCGCTCCTTGTACTGTCAGGTGACAGCCGCTCCTTGTACTGTCAGGTGACAGCCGCTCCTTGTATTGTCAGATGACAGCCGCTCCTTGTATTGTCAGATGACAGCCGCTCCTTGTATTGTCAGGTGACAGCCGCTCCTTGTACTGTCAGGTGACAGCCGCTCCTTGTAATGTCAGGTGACAGCCGCTCCTTGTATTGTCAGATGACAGCCGCTCCTTGTATTGTCAGATGACAGACGCTCCTTGTACTGTCAGGTGACAGCCGCTCCTTGTACTGTCAGGTGACAGCCGCTCCTTGTACTGTCAGGTGACAGCCGCTCCTTGTAATGTCAGGTGACAGCCGCTCCTTGTATTGTCAGGTGACAGCCGCTCCTTGTATTGTCAGGTGACAGCCGCTCCTTGTACTGTCAGGTGACAGCCGCTCCTTGTACTGTCAGGTGACAGCCGCTCCTTGTACTGTCAGGTGACAGCCGCTCCTTGTATTGTCAGGTGACAGCCGCTCCTTGTACTGTCAGGTGACAGCCGCATCTTGTACTGTCAGGTGACAGCCGCTCCTTGTATTGTCAGGTGACAGCCGCTCCTTGTAATGTCAGGTGACAGACGCTCCTTGCATTTTCAGGTGACAGCCGCTCCTTGTACTGTCAGGTGACAGCCGCTCCTTGTACTGTCAGGTGACAGCCGCTCCTTGTACTGTCAGGTGACAGCCGCTCCTTGTACTGTCAGGTGACAGCCGCTCCTTGTACTGTCAGGTAATATTCATTAGTTCCTGAAGCTTCTGTACCTGGAGACACAATGTATCCCCTGATCATGTATCTAAGCTGTAATACTTTGTGGTTGCTGTACTTTCTCCCTGGCAGCGCGCCCCGCTTCCTCTTTTCATCTCTCGCAGTCTCTGCTGAATATTGATCCGCTGACTTGTATAACATTGTTACTATGGAAATAAAAGCTGATGTCTCCCCTGGGATCTCTGCGTCCTCCGCATCCGACAGACAGCCGGGGAAATCTCAACAAAGGAGAGAGAAGAGGAACACCTGGAGCTTACACTCTACACCTGGAGCCTGAGCTCTCCTCCTCATCTGCGAAGCTTACACTCTACACCTGAAGTCCGAGCTCTCCTTCTCGTCTGTGGAGCTTACACTCTACACCTGGAGCCCGAGCTCTCCTCCTCATCTGCGGAGCTTACACTCTACACCTGAAGTCCGAGCTCCCCTCCTCCTTGTCTGCGGAGCTTACACTCTACACCTGAAGCCCAAGCTCTCCTCCTCGTCTGCGGAGCTTACATTCTACACCCGGAGCCGAGCTCCCCTCCTCATCTGTGGAGCTTACACTCTACACCTGGATCCCCTAGCTCTCCTCCTCATCTGCGGAGCTTACACTCTACACCTGGAGCCCGAGCTCTCCTCCTCATCTGCGGAGCTTACACTCTACACCTGGAGCCCGAGCCATCCTCCTCATCTGTGGAACTTACACTCTACACCTGGAGCCCGAGCTCCCCTCCTCATCTGTGGAACTTACACTCTACACCTGAAGTCCGAGCTCCCCTCCTCCTCGTCTGCGGAGCTTACACTCTACACCTGAAGCCCAAGCTCTCCTCTTCGTCTGCGGAGCTTACACTCTACACCTGGAGCCCGAGCTCCCCTCCTCGTCTGTGGAGCTTACATTCTACTCCTGGAGCCCGAGCTCTCCTCCTCATCTGTGGAACTTACACTCTACACCTGGAGCCCGAGCTCTCCTTCTCATCTGTGGAACTTACACTCTACACCTGGAGCCCGAGCTCTCCTCCTCGTCTGTGGAGCTTACACTCTACACCTGAAGCCCGAGCTCCCCTCCTCGTCTGTGGAGCTTACACTCTACACCTGGAGCCTGAGACAGCAACAGGTTCATCTCCAAACAATGAAAAGTTCTGCAGCTTCCTAATAGACTTCTGTCCCAATTCTTCACAATGTTTAAGAACTCTGCTTGCTGTCTGTGAGTGGAAACATTCACCGTTTAAACCCGGAACCTTTGATCACCCCGTACTGCTCGCACAGCTGAGGGCTTGTTACACTGTGTCGGTAAGATGCTGTTTACGTGTTTTCTCTGATGCAGTTACCGCAGCACGTGGATATCCGGTTACATAACTCATGGCGCCCTGGATTCACCTCCCAGTGGAAACTTAGAGGAAGAATAAAGCGAAGTCTAAGTGATTGTGGGGGAGTCGCAGATGTCACCGTACATTGTACTAAGTGCTGACATTTTCCTTTCTGCGCCTTATTCTTCTTTCGCATCTGCAGTGATCTCTATCGTGCAAATCACGTCCTGAGGCCCCCTGCCTCATATTGTGTTGCTCCCCCAGTGCTGTGACCCCCAATAACCAGACCCTATAAACCTGTGCTGTGACCCCCAATACCCAGACCCTATAACCCTGTGCTGGGACACCAATTCCCAGACCCCATAGACCTGTGATGTGACCCCCAATATCCAAACTCCATAGACCTGTGCTGTGACCCTTGAGACCCAGACCCCAAAGACCCAGACTCCATAGACCTGTGCTGGGACCCCCAAGGTTTGGACCCCATATACCTGTACTGGGACCCCCAAGGTTTGGATCCCATAGACCTGTGCTGGGATCCCCAAGGTTTGGATCCCATAGACCTGTGCTGGGACCCCCAAGGTTTGGACCCCATAGACCTGTGCTGGAACCCCCAAGGTTCGGACCCCATAGACCTGTGCTATGACCCCCAAGGTTCGGACCCCATAGACCTGTGCTGGGACCCTGTGGGAGATTTGCCCCGTAGAGCCAGGCACATAACAGCAGAGACAGAAGTATATAGATATATAGATCAAACAAGACTTGTCATGTCTTTATTTTTCCAGCACAAAACAAATAAAGCTTTTAGCTTCAGGCATAAACAAATACAAAACAAATCCTGTCCAGAGATAACTACACAGAAATGTTACCTCCCTATACAGGTGACTTACTACCAGCCACCCAACAAAACAGTCATCAGATGTGTTACTGACACAATGTCCCCTTTGAGGCTGCCCACCCCAGACTCCGACTCTTATCCTCACAGCCTCCCCTGCAGACTGACTCTTATCCTCACAGACTCCCCTGCAGACTGACTCTTATCCTCACAGACTCCCCTGCAGACTGACTCTTATCCTCACAGCCTCCCCTGCAGACTGACTCTTATCCTCACAGACTCCCCTGCAGACTGACTCTTATCCTCACAGACTCCCCTGCAGACTGACTCTTATCCTCACAGACTCCCCTGCAGACTGACTCTTATCCTCACAGACTCCCCTGCAGACTGACTCTTATCCTCACAGCCTCCCCTGCAGACTGACTCTTATCCTCACAGACTCCCCTGCAGACTGACTCTTATCCTCACAGACTCCCCTGCAGACTGACTCTTATCCTCACAGACTCCCCGGCAGACTGACTCTTATCCTCACAGACTCCCCTGCAGACTGACTCTTATTCTCACAGACTCCCCTGCAGACTGACTCTTATCCTCACAGACTCCCCTGCAGACTGACTCTTATCCTCACAGCCTCCCCTGCAGACTGACTCTTATCCTCACAGCCTCCCCTGCAGACTGACTCTTATCCTCACAGACTCCCCTGCAGACTGACTCTTATCCTCACAGACTCCCCTGCAGACTGACTCTTATCCTCACAGACTCCCCGGCAGACTGACTCTTATCCTCACAGACTCCCCTGCAGACTGACTCTTATCCTCACAGCCTCCCCTGCAGACTGACTCTTATCCTCACAGACTCCCCTTTAGACTGACTCTTATCCTCACAGACTCCCCTGCAGACTGACTCTTATCCTCATAGCCTCCCCTGCAGACTGACTCTTATCCTCACAGACTCCCCTGCAGACTGACTCTTATCCTCACAGACTCCCCTGCAGACTGACTCTTATCCTCACAGACTCCTCTGCAGACTGACTCTTATCCTCACAGCCTCCCCTGCAGACTGACTCTTATCCTCACAGACTCCCCTGCAGACTGACTCTTATCCTCACAGACTCCCCTGCAGACTGACTCTTATCCTCACAGCCTCCCCTGCAGACTGACTCTTATCCTCACAGACTCCCCTGCAGACTGACTCTTATCCTCACAGCCTCCCCTGCAGACTGACTCTTATCCTCACAGACTCCCCTGCAGACTGACTCTTATCCTCACAGACTCCCCTGCAGACTGACTCTTATCCTCACAGACTCCCCTGCAGACTGACTCTTAGTTATTAAGCGCAGTGAGGAGCTGTCTTCAGCACCTTTGCTGATTCAAACTAGTATGAAACTTGAAGTGGTCGAGGAAAAAGATGAAAGACCCCACTACCAAATCTGCCTTTCATCCACAAAAAGCCAGACCCCATAACAGGACTAAACAAAGACCCCAGAAAGCCAAGTCTGACCAGGGATTTAACCACATATGACAGGTAGTGATCCCAGACAACCATTCCTGTCACTGTCTCACACCCCAGAGACCCGGACCCCATAGAATTGTGCCGAGACCTAGATCCCAATAGCCCCGTGATGTGACCCCTGGGGCCCGAACCCCATAGTCCTGTGATGTGACCCCTGGGGTCCGAACCCCATAGTCCTGTGATGTGACCCCTGGGGCCCGAACCCCATAGTCCTGTGATGTGACCCCTGGGGCCCAAACCCCATAGTCCTGTGATGTGACCCCTGGGGCCCAAACCTCATAGACCTGTGATGTGACCCCCGAGGCCTGGACCCAATAGACCTGTGATGTGACCCCTGGGGCCCAAACCCCATAGTCCTGTGATGTGACCCCTGAAACCCAGACCCCATTGTCCTGTGATGTGTCCCCTGTGGCTTGTACCCTATTTTCTTATGGTGTGACCCCTAAGGCCCGTGTCCTATAGTTCTGTGATGTGTCCCCTGAAGCCCCATAGATTTGTAATGTGACCCCAAAGAGGGGTCTTGTTTCTCCAGCAGATCCCACAGATGATCGATCGGATGAGATCCTGGGATCTGGAGGCCGAGTCATCTCCTTCATCTCTTGTCATGTTCCTCATTCCTGAATAATGTCTGCAGTGAGGCCGCTGTCATTGGGGGTCCTGCTGTCATTAGGGGGTCCCCGCTGTCATTAGGGGGTCCCCGCTGTCATTAGGGCTCCCCACTGCCATTAGGGGGTCCCCGCTGTCATTAGGGGGTCCCCGCTGTCATTGGGGGTCCTGCTGTCATTAGGGCTCCCGCTGCCATTAGGGGGTCCCTGCTGCCATTAGGGGGTCCCCGCTGTCATTAGGGCTCCCCACTGTCATTAGGGGGTACCCGCTGTCATTAGGGGGTCCCCACTGTCATTAGGGGGTCCCCGCTGTCATTAGGGCTCCCCGCTGCCATTAGGGGGTCCCCGCTGTCATTAGGGGGTCCCCGCTGTCATTAGGGGGTCCCCGCTGCCATTAAGGGGTCCCCGCTGTCATTAGGGGGTCCCCGCTGCCATTAGGGGGTCCCCGCTGTCATTAGGGGGTCCCTGCTGTCATTAGGGGGTCCCCACTGTCATTAGGGGGTCCCCGCTCTCATTAGAGGTCCCCACTGTCATTAGAGGTCCCCGCTGCCATTAGGGGGTCCCCCGCCATGAAGAGGTACATGGTCTGGAGAACAGTCAGGTAGGTGATACGTGTCTCAGTAACCTCCACATGATCCCAGGACACAAGGTCTCCAGCAGAACATCACCCATCACACCGCCCCGCCATCTTGTCTTCTTCCCATAATGCATCCTAGTGCCATCTCTTCTCCAGGTCAGTGACACTCACACACCCGACCGTCCACATGATGGAGAACGTCGTCCATCACACCAGGCGCCTTCTTCCATTGCTCCAGTTCTGGTGCCCATTATAGTCACTATCGGGGGTGGGCAATACCTCCCCCCCCCTCTCCCAACAGACGCCATTGTCACCACATCGTCCATGCGGTATAAATGTTACGGCGCCTCGTTATATGGGATTGTTCCGTCACTATTATCCGTCTTATTTCCAGTTTGTCCTGTGAGATATATCTATTCCCGGGGGGGGGGGGGGGGGGGGGTCTGCCGACTGAATCCCCGGGCGCCACCAAATGAAGACAGACAACGTTATCGGGGGCCGCAAACGAATGAAAGAAAAGAGTCCGGCTCTGGCCCCACAAAGGGTTAAACTTCCTAAAATAGAGACGTACAGGTAGCACGCGGCTCCCCGGAGACCCCCAGAAGTCTCCCCGCTGCCTGCGCCCCCTCCCCCTCCTCCTTTTACCCTGGAAATAAATAAATATGTTTTACTGTCATATAAATGGCGGCCACAAGCCAATTGCGCGGCGTAATGTGCGTATAATTGTATCATCCCCATCGTCCTTATATTCCTGAAGATATTACTCTGGACCGGCGCTGGAGGTATAACTGGATATAACGGGGAGGGGGCGCTGCGCACAATCTAATTACCTGACCGAATTGTGAACAGTCAGCAAGGAAACGGGGGAGGGGGGGGGGGGGCGGGGCGACCTGATTACCCAGAATTCCCCAGGGAGGTTGATAGGTGTGAATGAGCCCAGGGAGACGGTTTGGAGCGGTGGACTTCAGGCTGTTGCAAAACTACAACTCCCAGCATGCCCGGACAGCCGTTGGCTGTCCGGGCATGCTGGGAGTTGTAGTTTTGCAACAGCTGGAGGTCCACAGTTTGGAGACCATTGCTCTTAAGTGAAAGCGGGGTGACCAACAATATGGTCCTGTGTGTATTACTGGCAAACAGTAAAAGGAAAGGAAGTTCAGGAGTGAGTACTGCTCGCATGCTGAGGTTTATAGTTTTGCAACATCTGGAGGCACACAAGTTAAAGACCACTGTTCTATTATAACCTGCAGCGGCACAGCAAGAAACACTTGGAATTAGTTCTGAAGATTGTACCAAGTGCTTCTGCCAGATCCCTGGTTGGCATGGGGCTGTCTGTGCGCGCGGGGAGCCAGCAGAGCCATGTGTTCTGTATGAAGCGGCGCCAGGGCATGCTGGGAGTTGTAGTTTTGCATCCTCTGGAGGTTCTCAGTTTGGTGACCACTGCTCTGTAGTGAAAGCTGATTGACCAACTGACCTGAACAGAAAATCTCCCTTCATCTGTTGCAATGCAGAAGAATGGATGTAGCATTAGTGTCCATTATGGTCCTCATCCAGCTTTCCTAGAGTCCTGAATATAATATCTTTCCAGACCCACAGTAATGGGGATGCATCGGTGTCCTCAATCAGCTTTCCTAGAGTCTAGAAAATAATATCTACCTACACCTGTAGCAAGGGGGGATGCATTGGTGTCCATTATTGCCCTAACTCAGCTTTTCTGGAGTCCTGAATAGAATATCTTCCTTGACCTGTAACAATAGGGGTGCACTGATGTCCATTGTCGTCCTCACCCAGCTTTCCTAAAAATCTAAATAGAATATCTGGGAGTGCACTGGTGTCCATTGTGGTCTACATCCATCTTTCCTAGTGTCCTGAATAGAATATCTTCCCAGACCTGTAGCAATGGGGGTGCATAGGTGTCTATTGTGGTCCTCACCCAGCTTTCCTAGAGTCCTTTTATAGAATATCTTCCTAGAACAGTAGCAATTGGTGTGCATTTGTGTTTACTATAGCCCTAATTCAGCTTTTCTAGAGTCCTGAATAGAACATTTTCCTAGAACTGTAGCAATGAGAGTGCATTGATGTCCATTGTGGTCCTCATCCAGATTTCCTAGAGTCCTAAATAATATCTCTTCATGGACCTGAAGAAATGGGAGCGCAGTGTTGTCCACTATAGTCCTCACCCAGCTTTCCTAGTGTCCTTTTTAAAATATCTTCTTAGAACTGTAGCAATTAGGGTGCACTGGTCTCCATTGTAGTCCTCACCCAGCTTTCCTAGAGTACTGACTAGAATACCTGGGGATGCATTGGCATCCATTACGGTCCTCATCCAGCTTTTCTGGGAGCAAATATAACTGAGAGTTGGCAGTGTCTCTTATAATTATTACTTTTTAAAAAGTTGTCCTAATCCTGCGGTCCCCGGCGGTGGTTGGGGGAGGAGGGGGCCGCCGCGGATTTGCCGTTGTATTCTCTCACAGTAATTATGCCGCGTACACAGAATAATGTTGCGAGCCGAAAATAGCAATTCGCAATGTCTTTTAAAGCTAAACGTGGCCTGAGTGCGCGTGGCGGCTCCGGAGACGTGTAATCGTCCAATGGGAGGTAATCTAATTAGCATGCGGCACAAAGACCCGCCAGATAATTACTGACTAGCGCAAATCTAATTTCATTATGGCGCTGCAGAGCGAGTGGTAACGGAGATGCCGCTTTATCGGGGACTCCTCTGCGGACGGCGCAGACCTCGGCCCGGGGACAATGACGGGCGGCGCCCAGGAAAGTCCGAAGACCATGTTCTGTAAAACGTCCCAAAACGGATCCCAAAAAAACCTTCTATCCGTACACTCCAATCACTGCCAAAGCTGCATCCACAAGGCTGCCGGGGTCCAGATGACAGGGAACCAATCAGAGCTGAGGGGGGACGGTGACCTGATTACCCAGAATTCCCCTAGGAGGTTGATAAAGCCGAGGGAAATGGTTTAGAGCAGTGGACTTCCAGCTGTTGCAAAACTACAATTCCCAGCATGCCCGGACAGCCAAGCTGTCCGGACATGCTGGGAGTTGTAGTTTTGCAACAGCTGGAGGTCTGCAGTTTTGAGGCCATTGCTCTTCAGTGAAAGCTGGGTGACCAACAATATGGCCACAGCTTGCACCCAGCTTTCCAAGGGACCTGAAAAGAAAATCTCCCTAGATCAATGCAGAAGCAGGGATGTAGCACTAGTGTCCAATATGGTCCTCACCCAGCTTTCCTAGAGTGCTGAATAGAATATCTTCCTAGACCTGTAGCTATGGGGGTGCATTGGAGTCCATTGTGGTCCTCACCCAGATTTCCTAGAGCCCTGAATATAATTTATTCCTAGACCTGTAGCAAGGGGGATGCATTAGTGTCTATTGTGGGCCTCACCCGACTTTCCTAGAGTCCTGAATATCTTCCCAGATCTGTACCTATGGGGTGCATTGGTGTCCAATGTAGTCCTCCGTAGTCCTCACCCAGCTTTCCTAGAGTCCTGAATATTTTCCCAGACCAGTATCTGTGGGGTGTGCTGGTCTCCATTGTGGTCCTCATTCAGCTTTCTTAGAGCCCGGGATATAATTTCTTCTTAGACATGAAGCAAGGGGGGGAGGGGTGCATTGCTGTCTATTGTGGGCATTACCCAGCTTTCCTAGAGTCTGGAATATCTTCCCAGACCTGTAAGTTTCAAGTGCAGTGGTGTCCATTCTGATCCTCATCCAGCTTTCCTAGAGCCCTGAATAGAATTTCTTTCCAGACCTGTAGCAATGGGGGTGCACTACTGCCTATCATCATCCAGCTTTCCTAGAGTCCTGAATAGAATATATTCCAAGACCTGTAGGTTTCGAGTGCATTTGTGTCCATTGTGGTCCTCATCCAGCTTTCCTAGAGTCCTGAATAGAATATCTTCCCAGTCCTTTAGCAATGGGGGTGCACTGGTGCCTATCATCATCCAGCTTTCCTAGAGTCCTAAATAGAATATCTTCCCAGACCTGTAGCAATGGGGGTGCACTGGTGCCTATCATCATCCAGCTTTCCTAGAGTCCTGAATAGAATATCTTCCCAGACCTGTAGCAATGGGGGTGCACTGGTGCCTATCATCATCTAGCTTTCCTAAAGTCCTGAATAGAATATCTTCCCAGACCTGTAGCAATGGGGGTGCACTGGTGCCTATCATCATCCAGCTTTCCTAGAGTCCTGAATATTTTCCCAGACCAGTATCTGTGGGGTGTGCTGGTCTCCATTGTGGTCCTCATTCAGCTTTCTTAGAGCCCGGGATAGAATTTCTTCTTAGACATGAAGCAAGGGGGGGAGGGGTGCATTGCTGTCTATTGTGGGCATTACCCAGCTTTCCTAGAGTCTGGAATATCTTCCCAGACCTGTAAGTTTCAAGTGCAGTGGTGTCCATTCTGATCCTCATCCAGCTTTCCTAGAGCCCTGAATAGAATTTCTTTCCAGACCTGTAGCAATGGGGGTGCACTACTGCCTATCATCATCCAGCTTTCCTAGAGTCCTGAATAGAATATATTCCAAGACCTGTAGGTTTCGAGTGCATTTGTGTCCATTGTGGTCCTCATCCAGCTTTCCTAGAGTCCTGAATAGAATATCTTCCCAGTCCTTTAGCAATGGGGGTGCACTGGTGCCTATCATCATCCAGCTTTCCTAGAGTCCTAAATAGAATATCTTCCCAGACCTGTAGCAATGGGGGTGCACTGGTGCCTATCATCATCCAGCTTTCCTAGAGTCCTGAATAGAATATCTTCCCAGACCTGTAGCAATGGGGGTGCACTGGTGCCTATCATCATCTAGCTTTCCTAAAGTCCTGAATAGAATATCTTCCCAGACCTGTAGCAATGGGGGTGCACTGGTGCCTATCATCATCCAGCTTTCCTAGAGTCCTGAATAGAATATCTTCCCAGACCTGTAGCAATGGGGTGCACTGGTGCCTATCATCATCCAGCTTTCGTAGAGTCCTGAATAGAATATCTTCTTAGACCTGTAGCAATGGGGGTGCACTGGTGCCTATCATCCAGCTTTCCTAGAGTCCTGAATAGAATATCTTCCCAGACCTGTAGCAATGGGGTGCACTGGTGCCTATCATCATCCAGCTTTCCTAGAGTCCTGAATAGAATATCTTCTTAGACCTGTAGCAATGGGGGTGCACTGGTGCCTATCATCATCCAGCTTTCCTAGAGTCCTGAATAGAATATCTTCCCAGACCTGTAGCAATGGGGTGCACTGGTGCCTATCATCATCCAGCTTTCCTAGAGTCCTAAATAGAATATCTTCCCAGACCTGTAGCAATGGGGGTGCACTGGTGCTTATCATCATCCAGCTTTCCTAAAGTCCTGAATAGAATATCTTCCCAGACCTGTAGCAATGGGGTGCACTGGTGCCTATCATCATCCAGCTTTCCTAGAGTCCTAAATAGAATATCTTCCCAGACCTGTAGCAATGGGGGTGCACTGGTGCTTATCATCATCCAGCTTTCCTAAAGTCCTGAATAGAATATCTTCCCAGACCTGTAGCAATGGGGGTGCACTGGTGCCTATCATCATCCAGCTTTCCTAGAGTCCTGAATAGAATATCTTCCCAGACCTGTAGCAATGGGGGTGCACTGGTGCCTATCATCATCCAGCTTTCCTAGAGTCCTGAATAGAATATCTTCCCAGACCTGTAGCAATGGGGGTGCACTGGTGTCCATTGTGGTCCTCATATAGCTGGCTAGAATTTTGAAAGCAGCTTTAGATGTGAAAAGAGGAAAAAGCTAAAATAACTCAAAATCGCAAAAAAAAGAAAGTGACGTAAAGTGGAATGCCGAAGGCCGAATCACACTGCACCACTTTGTTTTTTGTTTCCTTTTTATTTATTAATTATTATTATTATATTGATAGATCATAAATGACGCTTCTACCTGCTGGCTGAAGAGTTGGAGGCGGCGCCTGTCGCAGCCTCAGTACGGAGAAGCCGCCGCCGCCGCTTACAGCCTAAATTGTTCAAGGTCCATTGATACTTTCAATTTATTTAAAGTGGAAGCGGCACATTAATTTTTATTTAGATACATGTTTCCTGCTCCCTTATTTACATACCGCGCTGACAGCGTTGAGTAATGGCGAACGAGGCGGCTGATCGCAGCGCAATGTGTGTAGTAAAAACATATATAAATCTGTAATGGGATTAAAAAAACAACATATATATAAACTTAAATAAAAATATGTAGTAAAATAACAAAAAATATAAAATATATAATAATTACACATACGAGTAAAAAATATTTAAATACAAAAAATATAAACCTGAAAAATGTTAAATATATATTAGAATGAATAAATAAAACCACAAGACTGAAAGCTAAAAAAAAACTAAAAAATTAAGTTTTATGTTCACTTCCCTCGGTTTCATAGCCCATGTGATTCCTAATATTTCTGTAAATCACTTCATTACCCAATGACGACTCCTTACCCCTCAAAAACTAGGGAATTGTGTAGTAGACACAACAAGTAAGATTACAGGAATTGGGGGAGGGGCTAAGCATGTTCTCTGTGTAGAAGAGAGAAACTGTGTCCATTCTTTGTCCACTCTCCAGAGGATCTGCACTGTCCTTGAAAGGTAAATAAAGGCTTCCCTCTCATCTCGGTTGATGTTTCAGTACTTAATGTAACCCCTTCCTTGCTGTGCTGCTGTATGTACACACTCCTGCCGTATGTATCTTATCTCCCTATCTCTTTAGTCTGCAGCCTTGTTTTCAGTAGCAGTTGAGTGCTTAGTGTGACCCCTTCCTTCCTGCTGCTGCTGTTTTTTGCCTTTCTGCTCACACAGAACTTTGCAAATCCAGAAGGCCTGTGAGTACTTCGAGCAAACAGTAAAGGTAACAAAGTCCAGGTTTGTGTACTGCTGGCAAACAGTAAAGTTAAAGGGGTACTCCCGTGGAAAACTTTTTTTTTTTAAATCAACTGGTGCCAGAAAATTAAACAGACTTGTAAATCACTTCTATTAAAAAATCTTAATCCTTCCAGTACTTTTTAGGGGCTGTATACTAAAGAGAAATCCCAAAAAAGAAATGCATTTCCTCTGATGTCCTGACCACAGTGCTCTCTGCTGACCTCTGCTGTCCATTTTAGGAACTGTCCAGAACAGGAGAAAATCCCCATAGCATACATATGCTGCTCTGGACAGTTCCAAAAATGGACAGCAAAGGTCAGCAGAGAGCACTGTGGTCATGATGTCAGAGGAAATGCATTTCTTTTTTGGATTTCTCTTTAGTATACAAGCCCTAATAAGTACTGGAAGGATTAAGATTTTTTTAATAGAAGTGATTTACAAATTGGTTTAACTTTCTGGCACCAGTTGGCTCCACGGGAGTACCCCTTTAAGAAAGTCCTGTGTATATTAATGGCAAACAGTAAAGTAAAATAAGTACAGGTTTACATACTGCTGGCAAACATTAAAGGAAAGAAAGTTATGTGAGTATTACTGGCAAACAGTAACGACAAGGAAGTCCAGGTTTGAATACTACTGGCAAAGAGTAAGGTCGCGGGGAGTCCCAGCAGTCCGGGTGTGAGAACTGCTGGAAACCGGTAAAGAAAGTCTTGTGTGTATTACTGGTAAACAGTAAAGGAAAGGAAGTTCAAAAGAGAGTACTGCTCGCAAACAGTAAAGAAAAGAAGTCCTGTGTATTCTACTTGCAAGTTTAAAACAATTGATATGAAATATAGATTCAAATGAATAAAATATAAATTAAAAGTCATTACAAAATTTCTCCACCAATTCATCCCAAACCGGATCCCGAAAAAACATTCTAGACACTGCCAAAGACTGCTGGTGTCCAGATGACAGGGAACCAATCAGAGCTGAGCTTAAAGGGGGGGGGGGGACCTGATTACCCTGAATTCCCCTAGGAGGTTGATAGGTGTGAATGAGCCCAGGGAAATGGTTTAGAGCAGTGGACTTCCAGCTGTTGCTGTCCGTTGGCTGTCCGGGCATGCTGGGAATTGTAGTTTTGCAACAGCTGGAGGTCCACAGTTTGGAGACCATTGCTCTTAAATGAAAGCGGGCCAAGTGACCAACAATATGGTTCTGTGTGTATTGTTGCTGGCAAACGGTAAAGGAAAGGAAGTTCAAGAGTGAGTACTGCTCGCAAACAGTAAAGGAAAGGAAGTTCAGGAGTGAGTACTGCTCGCAAACAGTAAAGGAAAGAAGTCCTGTGTATTCTACTGGCAATTGAAAAACAAATCATGTGATATATATATATATATATTTGAATGAAGTGTGTGTGTGTGTGTATGTGTGTGTATATATATATACATGTATGTGTGTGTATGTATATATGTATGTATATGTGTATGTTCCAGCATCACGTCCAAACGGCTAAAGATATTAACATGAAACTTGGTCACATGTTACTTATATGTCAACAACAAACATAGGATCGGTAATTTAACCCTTACTCAGCCCCATTTGCCAGGGTCAGGGTTTTTGTTTTAAAGGGGTACTCCGGTGAAAACCTTTTTTCTTTTAAATCAACTGGTGGCAGAAAGTTAAACATATTTGTAAATTACTTCTATTAAAAAATCTTAATCCTTCCTGTACTTATTAGCTGCTGAATACTACAGAGGAAATTCTTTTCTTTTTGGAATGCTCTCTGATGACATCACGAGCACAGTTCTCTCTGCTGACGTTATAATAATAATAATGCTTTATTTAATGTTGTCTGCTATGCATGGTTGCTAAAATGGACAGAGATGTCAGCAGAGAGCACTGTAGCATTCAGCAGCTAATAAGTACTGGAAGGATTAAGATTTTTTAATAGAAGTAATTTACAAATATGTTTAACTTTCTGCCACCAGTTGATTTAAAAGAAAAAAGGTTTTCACCGGAGTAACCCTTTAAGTCCCATAAAAGTCTATGGGAAATATATATTACTGCATCACTTCCAAAAGGCTGGAGATATTTCGATAATACTTGGTCACATGTTACTTATATGTTCACTTAAAATATAGTTAGTTAATTTAACCCTTAACTACCCCCATTTGTGAGGGTCAGGGTTATTGTTTAAAGTCCCATGCAAATCAATGGGAAATGTATGTTCCCACATAACTTCCTTACGACAGGAGATATTTCAATACCTGGTACACATGTTACTTATATGTCAAATAAAAAGATATGATAGTTAAATTAACCCCAAACCTACACCCTTATATAAAAGATGGGTTTTTGTTTCAAGTCCCATGCAAGTATATAGGACTTCCAGTACCTTACTCCACAAGCTCCGCTCTGGATCTCCTGGTGAATGTGTCAGTCCGGCTTGCAAGCCACACCCCATCTCACAAAGACATGCCCACTGTTTAAGCCCCACCCCTTTTATTATCTACCCTTTTTGTGCATCGGTCTGGCTTGCAAATCAGACCCAGTCCCACAAAGCCACATCCCCTTCTATTTTCAGCTTACAATATCTTCATCACAAATCAGTCCCACCTGAGGACAGGATATGAGGTCGGGATATGAGGTCGGGATATGAGGTCGGGATGTGAGGTCGGGATATGAGGTCAGGATGTGGGGACGGGATATGAGGTCGGGATGTGAGGACGGGATATGAGGTCGGGATGTGAGGACGGGATATGAGGTCGGGATGTGAGGTCGGGATGTGAGGACGGGATGTGAGGTCGGGATGTGTGGTCGGGATGTGAGGACGGGATGTGAGGACGGGATGTGAGGACGGGATGTGAGGACAGGATATGGGGACGGGATGTGAGGACAGGATATGGGGACGGGATGTGAGGACGGGATGTGAGGACAGGATATGGGGACGGGATGTGAGGACAGGATATGGGGACGGGATGTGAGGACGGGATGTGAGGACGGGATGTGAGGACGGGATGTGAGGACAGGATATGAGGACGGGATGTGAGGACGGGATGTGAGGACGGGATGTGAGGACGGGATGTGAGGACAGGATATGGGGACGGGATGTGAGGACGGGATATGAGGTCGGGATATGAGGTCGGGATGTGAGGACGGGATATGAGGTCGGGATATGAGGTCGGGATATGAGGTCAAGATGTGAGGACGGGATATGAGGACGGGATATGAGGTCAAGATGTGAGGACGGGATATGAGGTCGGGATATGAGGTCAAGATGTGAGGACGGGATATGAGGTCGGGATATGAGGTCGGGAAGTGAGGACGGGATATGAGGTCAAGATGTGAGGACGGGATATGAGGACGGGATATGAGGTCGGGAAGTGAGGTCGGGAAGTGAGGACGGGAAATGAGGACGGGATATGAGGACGGGATATGAGGTCGGGATATGAGGTCAAGATGTGAGGACGGGATATGAGGTCGGGATCTGAGGTCGGGAAGTGAGGACGGGAAATGAGGACGGGATATGAGGTTGGGATGTGAGGATGGGATATGAGGACGGGATGTGAGGTCGGGATGTGAGGTTGAGATGTGAGGACGGGATATGAGGACGGGATATGAGGTCAGGATGTGAGGACGAGATATGAGGTCGGGATGTGAGGATGGGAAATGAGGACGGGATGTGAGGTTGAGATGTGAGGACGGGATATGAGGTCGGGATGTGAGGACGGGATATGAGGTCGGGATGTGAGGACGGGATATGAGGTCGGGATGTGAGGACGGGATATGAGGTCGGGATGTGAGGTCGGGATATGAGGACGGGATATGAGGTCGGGATATGAGGGTTGGATATGAGGACGGGATGTGAGGACGGGATATGAGGGTTGGATATGAGGACGGGATGTGAGGACGGGATATGAGGACGGGATATGAGGGTTGGATGAGGACGGGATATGACAACAATATATGACGACGGGATATAAAGACAAAAGCTTCCTCCTTTGTTGATCTTCTTCCCCAAAAAGGATAAGGAAGGAAAAACCGGGCAACACCGGCTACTCAGCAGTAAAATATAAATTAAAGGTTATTTAAAAAAATTCTCCACCAATTCTTTCTTTCTCTTTCCTTCGTCTCATCGTTCACTTTCTTTCTTTCTTTCTTTGTCTCTTTCTCTCTGTCTTTCCTTCTCATCTTTATCTTTCTTTCACTCTCTCTGTCTCTCTCTTTCTTTCTTTCTCTTTCCTTGTTATCTTTCCCTTTCTTTCTTTCTTTCTCTGTCTTTATCTTTCTCTCTGTCTTTCTTTCTTTCTATTTCTTTCTCATCTTTCTCTCTCTCTCTCTCTCTCTCTCTCTCTGTTTCTCTCTTTCCTTCTCTCTCTCTCTTCCTTTCTCTCTTCTCATCTATATTTTTTTCTTTCTTTCTCTTTCCGTCTTCTCATCTTTCTCTCTCTCTCTCTCTCTCTCTCTCTCTTTCTTTCTTCTCGTCTTTATTTTTTTTCAATCTTTCTCTTTCCGTCTTCTCATCTTTCTCTTTCTTTCTTTCTCTCTTTCTTTCTTTCTCTTTCCTACTTCTCATCTTTCTCTCTTTCTCTTTCTTTCTCTCTCTCTATCTTTCTTTCTTCTCGTCTTTATTTTTTTCAATCTTTCTCTTTCCTACTTCTCATCTTTCTCTCTTTCTCTTTCTTTCTCTCTCTCTCTCTATCTTTCTTTCTTCTCGTCTTTATTTTTTTTCAATCTTTCTCTTTCCGTCTTCTCATCTTTCTTTTTCTTGAATCTTTCTCTCTGGTATCTATCTCTGAGGACCTGCAGACGTTTCCTTTACCCCTAATAGATTTATGGACCTGCCCTTCGATGGTGATGGAATATTCCGGAGAGATGTAGTCGTCAGTAGAATCTTGTGGGATCTGGGTGGTACACGGGGAGAATAGTTCTAACCTGCAGCCATATTATCAGGCTGGAGACCCCCATATATCAGCCCTGTAGTATTTGTCGCCTCACAACACAAGCCCCTCATATATATATATACGTCTGGATATCTATTTATTTCTCCGGTTCTCGCCACAGACCATTACCCCGCAGGATTTAAGGCCCTTTACACCTGGCAGGAGATTTTTACAGAAGTGAAGAAAAAAAAATAAAGATTAATATCCCCCCCATTACCGCGCCGGAGAATTAATCCTTTCTGCGCCAGAAGTAACGGCAATGATAAAGGACCATCGCTGCGGATCCTGAGAAAGGGTTAACATGATAATATAGTCAGGTGGGGAGGAGCGGCTGCAGGGCAGGATGTAGGGAGATGATCGGCGCGATATTAAAGGTGCTGTCCCCGCTTGTCTCAGTTTTATTAAATGCCCTCCTCACCTAATGTTTTCTGATGAAATGGACGTAATCCCCCCCGCATCCCACACACGCCTTATGGAAATCTCCCTGCGCCATTCATATCATCTCAGTAGGCAGCGGCGCCATATACACGAAATTACAGAAGGACAGAGACTTAGAGGAGGAGAGACCCAAAATCTACATCTTATAATAGCGTGGGAGGAAGAATGAGGCGCGGAAGATATCATCACATATAATATATATATCTGGAGCGTTATAAGAGGAGCGGCTGATATCACATATGATGTAATATTTAGAGATTATATCAGTACTGGAGCGTAATAAGAGGAGCGGCTGATATCATCACATATGATGTAATATATACAGGTTATATCAGTACTGGAGCGTTATAAGAGGAGCGGCTGATATCATCACATATGATGTAATATATAGAGATTATATCATTACTGGAGTGTTATAAGAGGAGCGGCTGATATCACATATGATGTAATATATAGAGGTTATATCAGTACTGGAGCGTTATAAGAGGAGCGGCTGATATCATCACATATGATGTAATATATAGAGATTGTATCAGTACTGGAGCGTTATAAGAGGAGCGGATGATATCATCACATATGATGTAATATATAGAGATTATATCAGTACTGGAGCGTTATAAGAGGAGCGGCTGATATCAGTCACTTATGATGTAATATATAGAGATTATATCAGTACTGGAGCGTTATAAGAGGAGCGGCTGATATCATCACATATGATGTAATATATAGAGATGATATCAGTACTGGAGTGTTATAAGAGGAGCGGCTGATATCATCACATATGATGTAATATATAGAGGTTATATCAGTACTGGAGCGTTATAAGAGGAGCGGCTGATATCATCACATATGATGTAATATATAGAGATTATATCAGTACTGGAGCGTTATAAGAGGAGCGGCTGATATCACATATGATGTAATATATAGAGATTATATCAGTACTGGAGCGTTATAAGAGGAGCGGATGATATCAGTCACATATGATGTAATATATAGAGGTTATATCAGTACTGGAGTGTTATAAGAGAAGCGGCTGATATCACATATGATGTAATATATAGAGGTTATATCAGTACTGGAGCGTTATAAGAGGAGCGGCTGATATCATCACATATGATGTAATATATAGAGATTATATCAGTACTGGAGTGTTATAAGAGGAGCGGCTGATATCACATATGATGTAATATATAGAGATTATATCAGTACTGGAACGTTATAAGAGGAGCGGCTGATATCATCACATATGATGTAATATATAGAGATTATATCAGTACTGGAACGTTATAAGAGGAGCGGCTGATATCAGTCACATATGATGTAATATATAGAGGTTATATCAGTACTGGAGCGTTATAAGAGGAGCGGCTGATATCACATATGATGTAATATATAGAGGTTATATCAGTACTGGAGCGTTATAAGAGGAGCGGCTGATATCATCACATATGATGTAATATATAGAGATTATATCAGTACTGGAGCGTTATAAGAGGAGCGGCTGATATCATCACATATGATGCAATATATAGAGATTATATCAGTACTGGAGTGTTATAAGAGGAGAGGCTGATATCATCACATATGATGTAATATATAGAGGTTATATCAGTACTGGAGCGTTATAAGAGGAGCGGCTGATATCGTCACATATGATGTAATATATAGAGGTTATATCAGTACTGGAGCGTTATAAGAGGAGCGGCTGATATCATCACATATGATGTAATATATAGAGGTTATATCAGTACTGGAGTGTTATAAGAGGAGCGGCTGATATCATCACATATGATGTAATATATAGAGATTATATCAGTACTGGAGCGTTATAAGAGGAGCGGCTGATATCACATATGATGTAATATATAGAGGTTATATCAGTACTGGAGAGTTATAAGAGGAGCGGATGATATCATCACATATGAAGTAATATATAGAGATTATATCAGTACTGGAGCGTTATAAGAGGAGCGGCTGATATCAGTCACATATGATGTAATATATAGAGGTTATATCAGTACTGGAGCGTTATAAGAGGAGCGGCTGATATCATCACATATGATGTAATATATAGAGATTATATCAGTACTGGAGCGTTATAAGAGGAGCGGCTGATATCAACACATATGATGTAATATATAGAGATTATATCAGTACTGGAGTGTTATAAGAGGAGCGGCTGATATCAGTCACATATGATGTAATATATAGAGGTTATATCGGTACTGGAGCGTTATAAGAGGAGCGGCTGATATCATCACATATGATGTAATATATAGAGGTTATATCGGTACTGGAGCGTTATAAGAGGAGCGGCTGATATCATCACATATGATGTAATATATAGAGATTATATCAGTACTGGAGCGTTATAAGAGGAGCGGCTGATATCATCACATATGATGTAATATATAGATGTTATATCAGTACTGGAGCGTTATAAGAGGAGCGGATGATATCATCACATATGATGTAATATATAGAGATTATATCAGTACTGGAGCGTTATAAGAGGAGCGGCTGATATCATCACATATGATGTAATATATAGATGTTATATCAGTACTGGAGCGTTATAAGAGGAGCGGATGATATCATCACATATGATGTAATATATAGAGGTTACATCAGTACTGAAGCGTTATAAGAGGAGCGGCTGATATCATCACATATGATGTAATATATAGAGATTATATCAGTACTGGAGCGTTATAAGAGGAGAGGATGATATCAGTCACATATGATGTAATATATAGAGGTTATATCAGTACTGGAGCGTTATAAGAGGAGCGGCTGATATCATCACATATGATGTAATATATAGAGATTATATCAGTACTGGAGCGTTATAAGAGGAGCGGCTGATATCACATATGATGTAATATATAGAGAGATTATATCAGTACTGGAGCGTTATAAGAGGAGCCGCTGATATCACATATGATGTAATATATAGAGAGATTATATCAGTACTGGAGCGTTATAAGAGGAGCGGCTGATATCATCACATATGATGTAATATATAGAGGTTGTATCAGTACTGGAGCGTTATAAGAGGAGCGGCTGATATCATCACATATGATGTAATATATAGAGGTTGTATCAGTACTGGAGCGTTATAAGAGGAGCGGCTGATATCAGTCACATATGATGTAATATATAGAGATTATATCAGTACTGGAACATTATAAGAGGAGCGGCTGATATCATCACATATGATGTAATATATAGAGGTTATATTAGTACTGGAGTGTTATAAGAGGAGCGGCTGATATCAGTCACATATGATGTAATATATAGAGATTATATCAGTACTGGAGTGTTATAAGAGGAGCGGCTGATATCAGTCACATATGATGTAATATATAGAGATTATATCAGTACTGGAGCGTTATAAGAGGAGCGGCTGATATCATCACATATGATGTAATATATAGAGATGATATCAGTACTGGAGCGTTATAAGAGGAGCGGATGATATCACATATAATGTAATATATAGAGGTTATATCAGTACTGGAGCGTTATAAGAGGAGCTGCTGATATCATCACATATGATGTAATATATAGAGGTTATATCAGTACTGGAGCGTTATAAGAGGAGCGGCTGATATCACATATGATGTAATATATATAGAGATTATATCAGTACTGGAGCGTTATAAGAGGAGCGGATGATATCACATATAATGTAATATATAGAGGTTATATCAGTACTGGAGCGTTATATGAGGAGCGGCTGATATCATCACATATGATGTAATATATAGAGATTATATCAGTACTGGAGCGTTATAAGAGGAGCGGCTGATATCATCACATATGATGTAATATATAGAGGTTATATCAGTACTGGAGCATTATAAGAGGAGCGGCTGATATCAGTCACATATGATGTAATATATAGAGGTTATATCAGTACTGGAGCGTTATAAGAGGAGCGGCTGATATCATCACATATGATGTAATATATAGAGATTATATCAGTACTGGAGCGTTATAAGAGGAGCGGCTGATATCATCACATATGATGTAATATATAGAGATTATATTAGTACTGGAGCGTTATAAGAGGAGCGGCTGATATCATCACATATGATGTAATATATAGAGGTTATATCAGTACTGGAGCGTTATAAGAGGAGCGGCTGATATCATCACATATGATGTAATATATAGAGGTTATATCAGTACTGGAGTGTTATAAGAGGAGCGGCTGATATCAGTCACATATGATGTAATATATAGAGGTTATATCAGTACTGGAGCGTTATAAGAGGAGCGGCTGATATCATCACATATGATGTAATATATAGAGATTATATCAGTACTGGAGCATTATAAGAGGAGCGGCTGATATCATCACATATGATGTAATATATAGAGATTATATCAGTACTGGAGCGTTATAAGAGGAGCGGCTGATATCACATATGATGTAATATATAGAGGTTATATCAGTACTGGAGCGTTATAAGAGGAGCGGCTGATATCACATATGATGTAATATATAGAGGTTATATCAGTACTGGAGCGTTATAAGAGGAGCGGCTGATATCATCACATATGATGTAATATATAGAGATTATATCAGTACTGGAGCGTTATAAGAGGAGCGGCTGATATCACATATGATGTAATATATAGAGGTTATATCAGTACTGGAGCGTTATAAGAGGAGCGGCTGATATCATCACATATGATGTAATATATAGAGATTATATCAGTACTGGAGCGTTATTAGAGGAGCGGCTGATATCAGTCACATATGATGTAATATATAGAGGTTATATCAGTACTGGAGCGTTATAAGAGGAGCGGCTGATATCACATATGATGTAATATATAGAGATTACATCAGTACTGGAGCGTTATAAGAGGAGCGGATGATATCACATATAATGTAATATATAGAGATTATATCAGTACTGGAGCGTTATAAGAGGAGCGGCTGATATCATCACATATGATGTAATATATAGAGGTTATATCAGTACTGGAGTGTTATAAGAGGAGCGGCTGATATCAGTCACATATGATGTAATATATAGAGATTATATCGGTACTGGAGCATTATAAAAGGAGCAGCTGATATCAGTCACATATGATGTAATATATAGAGGTTATATCAGTACTGGAGCATTATAAGAGGAGCGGCTGATATCATCACATATGATGTAATATATAGAGGTTATATCAGTACTGGAGAGTTATAAGAGGAGCGGCTGATATCATCACATGATGTAATATATAGAGGTTATATCAGTACTGGAGCGTTATAAGAGGAGCGGCTGATATCACATATGATGTAATATATAGAGGTTATATCAGTACTGGAGCGTTATAAGAGGAGCGGCTGATATCATATATGATGTAATATATAGAGGTTATATCAGTACTGGAGCGTTATAAGAGGAGCGGATGATATCGGTCACATATGATGTAATATATAGCGGTTATATCAGTACTGGAGCGTTATAAGAGGAGCGGCTGATATCACATATGATGTAATATATAGAGGTTATATCAGTACTGGAGTGTTATAAGAGGAGCGGCTGATATCAGTCACATATGATGTAATATATAGAGGTTATATCAGTACTGGAGCGTTATAAGAGGAGCGGCTGATATCACATATGATGTAATATATAGAGATTATATCAGTACTGGAGCGTTATAAGAGGAGCGGCTGATATCACATATGATATAATATATAGAGATTATATCTGTACTGGAGCGTTATAAGAGGAGCGGCTGATATCACATATGATGTAATATATAGAGATTATATCAGTACTGGAGCGTTATAAGAGGAGCGGATGATATCACATATGATGTAATATATAGAGGTTATATCAGTACTGGAGCGTTATAAGAGGAGCGGCTGATATCATCACATATGATGTAATATATAGAGATTATATCAGTACTGGAGCGTTATAAGAGGAGCGGCTGATATAATCACATATGATGTAATATATAGAGATTATATCAGTACTGGAGCGTTATAAGAGGTGATATAAATTGTTAACTCTCGGGTGACTGTATGATTTTCCATCTCACTATATGGCGGTGTATCATTATCACGTACGGTACACACATTGTGTCCTCACACCTGAGCGTCTCCTGCAGCCGGAATTATCTATGATACAGATCTTTATCCTCTGGGCTATGATTACTCCTCGGTGGGATATCGGGGGGATTATACTCCTTCTGCTGCCATCTATATATACACACAGAGCGGACACCGAGCCGTGTATATCTAACATCTATGTCAATGTTCTCTCTTTCACTTCCTATTTATCAAAAGCGATAAAATACATTTTGCGCTGATGAATAATATAACATATCTTTACAGCGGCCAAGCTTTGTTTTTCTCTATACTTAGCTACAAAATCCCCAACCTGGGTAGAGTAACATATTAAAATTCTACCTGCCTGCTGCCACCACTAGGGGGAGCTCAATGAATACTATGTAACACTGAACTCCATAATAACACGGTATGCAGTGAGCTCCCCCTAGTGGCTGCTGAAATTTTTTTATGTTACTTAATGTCTGTACCAGTGTTTCCTTACCAGGCTATTGCAACTACAACTCCCAGCATGCCCGGACACCCACCGTATGTAATTTCCAGACTATACGGCAGTGGTTCCATACCAAGGTGCCCCCAGGTCTTGCAAAACTACAACTCCCAGCATGCCCGGACAGCCAACGGCTGTCCGGGCATGCTGGGAGTTGTACTTTTGCAACAGCTGGAGGCACCCTGGTTAGGAAACACTGCACTATGCTGAGTAATTTACCTTCAAATCCTGTTCTATGACTAATGTTTGCCTATGGAGATCACTTCATTATAAACTATAGGGGTGAATGAAATGGCGCCACTCGGTAAAAAACAATGTAATTCAGCAGGAATAAAAAATGACTTATTTTCCCCGATAATATCAAAGGGAGATGTTGGACGACCCAGAGAGAGAGGATTCCCGAAATTAAACTTCTCCTTTACATCAAGCACATGACCTTTAATATGGAATCTACGGAGGATTATTACCTGCACCGCCTATAAACATATTCTACCTGACAGCTGATGAAAGCCGCGAAGACGTGATAACAGTATATCACAAAAATACCGCACGGAGGGAGAACGTGCACAAATCACAAAGACCAGGAAACCAGCATGAAAAGCAACAGAATATATCTACTATAATACTGCCTCCTATATACAAGAATATAACTACTATACTACTGCCCCCTATATACAAGAATATAACTACTATAATACTGCCTCCTATATACAGGAATATAACTACTATAATACTGCCTCCTATATACAGGAATATAACTACTATAATACTGCCTCCTATATACAAGAATATAACTACTATAATACTGCTCCTATATACAAGAATATATCTACTATAATACTGCCTCCTATATACAAGAATATAACTACTATACTACTGCCCCCTATATACAAGAATATAACTACTATAATACTGCCTCCTATATACAGGAATATAACTACTATAATACTGCCTCCTATATACAGGAATCTAACTACTATAATACTGCCTCCTATATACAAGAATATAACTACTATAATACTGCTCCTATACACAAGAATATAACTACTATAATACTGCTCCTATATACAAGAATATAACTACTATAATACTGCCCTCTATATACAAGAATATAACTACTATAATACTGCTCCTATATACAAGAATATATCTACTATAATACTGCTCCTATATACAAGAATAAAACTACTATAATACTGCTCCTATATACAAGAATATAACTACTATAATACTGCCCTCTATATACAAGAATATAACTACTATAATACTGCTCCTATATACAAGAATATAACTACTATAATACTGCTCCTATATACAAGAATATAACTACTATAATACTGCTCCTATATACAAGAATATAACTACTATAATACTGCACCTATATACAAGAATATAACTCCTATAGTACTTCTACTATATACAAGAATATAACTACTATAATACCGCCCCCTATATACAAGAATATAACTACTATAATACTGCCCCTATATACAAGAATATAACTACTATAATACTGCCTCCTATATACAAGAATATAACTACTATAATACTTCTCCTATATACAAGAATATAACTACAATAATACTGCCCCTATATACAAAAATATAACTACTATAATACTGCTCCTATATACAATAATATAACTACTATAATACTGCTCCTATATACAAGAATATTACTACTATAATACTGCTCCTATATACAAGAATATAACTACTATAATACTGCTCCTATATACAAGAATATTACTACTATAATACTGCTCCTATATACAAGAATATAACTACAATAATACTGCCCCTATATACAAGAATATAACTACTATAATACTGCTCCTATATACAATAATATAACTACTATAATACTGCTCCTATATACAAGAATATTACTACTATAATACTGCTCCTATACACAAGAATATAACTACTATAATACTGCCCCCTATATACAAGAATATAACTACTATAATACTGCCTCCTATATACAAGAATATAACTACTATAATACTGCTCCTATATACAAGAATATAACTACTATAATACTGCTCCTATGTATAATAGTATAGTTGACCATGCCAGGTATAGGGCAGTATAGGATGGATGTTTCCTCCTGTGTTTGCCCGGTATGTGCTGTGTTTGTGGAGATGACATGTAGTTGGCGGTATTTTGTTGCTCGCCTTGTTCTGGTCTCTTCTCTCCGATTCCTGTTGACATTTCCCTTTAGTTCTCCACCTGGAGATGATAAAACCGTTACCCGCTGTGCTGGCAGGGTGAGCGCCGCTGACTGCCTGGCAGCCCTGCCCTGTCTTTATGGGTTGAGGAGGTTGCAGGGTTTGGATTGTGCTGGGAGCGCCCCCTCCACCCGCTGCCAGCTCCGGGCACTGCGCCAAATCTGATTACAGCTTCTCCGGTACCTGCTCCACCGCATCTTCCCAGGAAGACAAACACAGCCGGCGGCAACACTCTGCCAGCAGTGCCACTCAGTGCCACCCAGCCCTCCAACCACCCAGCCCAGACCACTGAGAAGGTCATATGACAACTCCGAGGACCGTCTCCTCCTGCCAGGGGCGCTGTGTGACCACATGGAGGGAAGTGATACTCCAGAATTATTAGATTTAAAGGGAACACATCATCGAACACTTCACTGATTACAGATCCCCATAACAGTGTCATTTACAGATCCCCATAACAGTGTCCTCTACAGATCCCGCTTAACAGTGTCATCTACAGATCCCCATAACAGTGTCATCTACAGATCCCCCATAACAGTGTCACCTACAGATCCCCCATAACAGTGTCATCTACAGATCCCCCATAACAGTGTCATCTACAGATCCCCCATAACAGTGTCATCTACAGATCCCCCATAACAGTGTGTCCTCTACAGATCCCCCATAACAGTGTCCTCTACAGATCCCACATAACAGTGTCATCTACAGATCCCCATAACAGTGTGTTATCTACAGATCCCCCATAACAGCGTTATCTACAGATCCCCCATAACAGTGTGTCATCTACAGATCCCCCATAAGTGTCATCTACAGATCCCCCATAACAGTGTTATCTACAGATCCCCATAACAGTGTGTCATCTACAGATCCCCCATAACAGTATGTCATCTACAGATCCCCCATAACAGTGTGTCATCTACAGATCCCCCATAACAGTGTCATCTATAGATCCCCAATAACAGTGTGTCATGTACAGATCCCCCATAACAGTGTCATCTACAGATCCCCATAACAGTGTGTCACCTACAGATCCCCATAACAGTATAATCTACAGATCCCCATAACAGTGTCACTTACAGATCCCCAATAAGTGTGTCATGTATAGATCCCCCATAAGTGTCATCTACAGATCCCCCATAACAGTGTCACCTACAGATCCCCATAACAGTGTGTCACCTACAGATCCCCATAACAGTGTCACCTACAGATCCCCCATAACAGTGTCACCTACAGATCCCCATAACAGTGTCATCTACTGATCATCCATAACAGTGTGTCACCTACAGATCCCCATAAAAGTGTCACTTACAGATCCCCATAACAGTGTGTCACCTACAGATCCCCATAACAGTGTCATCTACAGATCCCCAATAAGTGTGTCACCTACAGATCCCCCATAACAGTGTCATCTACAGATCCCCATAACAGTGTGTCATCTACAGATCCCCATAAGTGTCACCTACAGATCCCCATAACAGTGTGTCACCTACAGATCCCCATAACAGTGTCACCTACAGATCCCCATAACAATGTCACCTACAGATCCCCATAACAGTGTCATCTACAGATCACCCATAACAGTGTCACCTACAGATCCCCATAACAGTGTCATCTACATATCCCCATAACAGTGTCATCTACATATCCCCATAACAGTGTCACCTACAGATCCCCATAACAGTGTGTCATCTACAGATCCCCATAACAGTGTCACCTACAGATCCCCATAACAGCGTGTCACCTACAGATCCCCATAACAGTGTCACCTACAGATCCCCATAACAGTGTCATCTACAGATCACCCATAACAGTGTCATCTACAGATCCCCCATAACAGTGTCATCTACAGATCCTCCATAACAGTGTGTCACCTACAGATCCCTATAACAGTGTCACCTACAGATCCCCCATAACAGTGTCACCTACAGATCCCCATAACAGTGTCATCTACAGATCCCCATAACAGTGTCACCTACAGATCCCCCATAACAGTGTCATCTACATATCCCCATAACAGTGTCACCTACAGATCCCCATAACAGTGTGTCATCTACAGATCCCCATAACAGTGTCACCTACAGATCCCCATAACAGTGTCACCTACAGATCCCCATAACAGTGTCATCTACAGATCACCCATAACAGTGTCATCTACAGATCCCCCATAACAGTGTCATCTACAGATCCTCCATAACAGTGTGTCACCTACAGATCCCCATAACAGTGTCACCTACAGATCCCCCATAACAGTGTCACCTACAGATCCCCATAACAGTGTCATCTACAGATCCCCATAACATAGTCACCTACAGATCCCCATAACAGTGTCATCTACAGATCCCCATAACAGTGTCACCTACAGATCCCCCATAACAGTGTCATCTACAGATCTCCATAACAGTGTCATCTACAGATCCTCCATAACAGTGTCATCTACAGATTCCCATAACAGTGTCACCTACAGATCCCCCATAACAGTGTCACCTACAGATCCCCCATAACAGTGTCACCTACAGATCCTCCATAACAGTGTCATCTACAGATCCCCCATAACAGTGTGTCATCTACAGATCCCCCATAACAGTGTCATCTACAGATCTCCATAACAGTGTCATCTACAGATCCTCCATAACAGTGTCATCTACAGATCCCCCATAACAGTGTCACCTACAGATCCCCCATAACAGTGTCACCTACAGATCTCCATAACAGTGTCACCTACAGATCCCCCATAACAGTGTCCTCTACAGATCCCTCATAACAGTGTCATCTACAGATCCCCCATAACAGTGTGTCATCTACAGATCTCCATAACAGTGTCATCTACAGATCCTCCATAACAGTGTCATCTACAGATCCCCCATAACAGTGTCACCTACAGATCCCCCATAACAGTGTCATCTACAGATCCCCCATAACAGTGTCACCTACAGATCCCCCATAACAGTGTGTCACCTACAGATCTCCATAACAGTGTCACCTACAGATCCTCATAACAGTGTCACCTACAGATCTCCATCACAGTGTCACCTACAGATCCCCATAACAGTGTCACCTACAGATCCCCATAACAGTGTCACCTACAGATCTCCATAACAGTGTCACCTACAGATCCCCCATAACAGTGTCACCTACAGATCCCCCATAACAGTGTCACCTACAGATCTCCATAACAGTGTCACCTACAGATCCCCATAACAGTGTCACCTACAGATCCCCATAACAGTGTCACCTACAGATCTCCATAACAGTGTCACCTACAGATCCCCCATAACAGTGTCACCTACAGATCCCCCATAACAGTGTCACCTACAGATCTCCATAACAGTGTCATCTACAGATCCCCCATAACAGTGTCACCTACAGATCCCCCATAATAGACACAGAGAAGAATTTTTCACCACCTGGTTATTTCCCGGCTGCGGTGACACCGTGTGCAGAATATTACAGGACTCGGCATTTGGCAGCTTAAAGGACCTTGATGGAGACAAATAATGAATGAAATCAGAGGAAGATGAGAGGAGACAGATGAGGGTCCTGGGGGCCGACTGGGCCCTAAGGGGGGGGGGGGGCTCTCTGCCTCCCATCAGATGTCAGCGCTGGCACAGACACTTAATTCTGGGTGACATGAGATGACACTGGCAGGCGGACCCACGGCCACCACCGTCCTGATCATCCTGCCCGACCGCAGGGACATTGTGGAGGTCACAGAGATAAAGAGACGCCACAGAGATACAGAAATGCCACAGAGATAAAGAGACACCACAGAGATACAGAGACGATACAGAGATACAGAGATGCCACAGAGATAAAGAGACGCCACAGAGATACAGAGATGCTACTGAGATACAGAGACGCCACAGAGATAAAGAGACACCACAGAGATACAGAGACGATACAGAGATACGGAGACGCTACAGAGATACAGGGACGCCATGGAGATAAAGAGATGCCACAGAGATAAAGAGACACCACAGAGATACAGAGAAGCCACAGAGATACAGAGACACCACAGAGATACAGAGATACAAAGACGCCACAGAGATACAGAGAGGCCACAGGGATACAGAGATACAAAGATACAGAGATACTACAGAGATAAAGAGAGGCCACAAAGATAAAGATACAGAGACACAGAGACACTACAGAGATAAAGAAATGCCACAAAGATAAAGAGACGCCACAGAGATACCAAGACGCCACAGAGATAAAGAGATGCCATGGAGATAAAGAGACGCTACAGAGATACAGAGACACTACAAAGATACAGAGACACTACAGAGATACCGAGATGCCACAGAGATAGAGACGCAACAGAGATATAGAGACACCACAGAGATACAGAGACGCCACAGAGATACAGAGACACCACAGAGATACAGAGACACCACAGAGATACCAAGACTCTACAGAGATACAGAGACACCACAGAGATACCGAGATGCTACAGAGATACAGAGACACCACAGAGTCACAGAGTCGCTACAGAGATACAGAGACACCACAGAGATACCGAGACTCCACAGAGATACCGAGACTCCACACAGATACCGAGACACCACAGAGATACAGAGACGCCACAGAGATACAGAGACACCACAGAGATACAGAGACACCACAGAGATACCGAGACACCACAGAGATACAGAGACGCCACAGATATACAGAGACACCACAGAGATACCAAGACTCCACAGAGATACCGAGACGCCACAGAGATACAGAGACTCCACAGAGATACCAAGACACCACAGAGATAGAGACGATACAGAGATACAGAGATGCTACAGAGATACTGAGACAATACAGAGATACAGAGATGCTACAGAGATACAGAGACGATAGAGATGCTACAGAGATACAGAGACAATACAGAGATGCTACAGAGATACTGAGATGATACAGAGATGCTACAGAGATACCGAGACGATATAGAGATACAGAGACGCCACAGAGATACCGAGACCGTACCTACCCCTATATCCTGCCAGGAGGGTCACAAGACCATGTATACACACTGTATTACATTATACTATGATTGATACCATTGTTTCCCAGCCAGGGGGCCTCCAGCTGTTGCAAAACGACAACTTCCAGCATATCCAGCAGACAATGGGTGGTGTAGTTGTGCAGGAGTTGTAAACATAGTTAGTATTTTTTATATTACATATAATTTATTTTAAACCTATTTATTTGTTTTTTTATTTATTTTATTAACATAACTTTGTAGCTGTCATAATGGTATAATCCTGTCCGATTTTGTTAGATTAACCCTTCATAGTGGTGACAGGTTGAGTTTAGTTCTCCTAATGCTCTTCTTGAGCCCCTATAAGTCCTCTCCATGGTGCACAGCTTTTTCTCATTTTCTCTATTTTAGGGGGCGAGACCATAGCTGGCTGATTTCAAGCAGTACTCACTCCTAAACCTTCCCTTTACTGTTTGCCAGCAGTGATCACACATGGACTTCCTTCTCTTTACTGCTTGCCAGCAGTTCTGGACTTCCTTCTCTTTACTGTTTGCCAGCAGTATACACAAGACTTCCTTTCCGTTATTGTTTGCCAGCAGTGCTCACACATGGACATCCTTTCCTTTACTTTTTGCCAGTTGTCCTGGACTTCCTTTCCTTTTCTATTGAGTATTGGGTATCTGTATGGTTGTATTTAGACTTTTTATGTCACTATAGGGCAGTATATGACACTATTGATGTAGTGCTGTATTATACTGGTACCACTAAGTGGCACTATATTGTAGTATTATTTTGGGATTGCATGACACTATATGTATTATTACTTAGGGGCAATCTGGAACTATTAATTAAGCTATGTATGATACTGGTACTTTTGGTATTTTATTTTGTGAATTCATGGCACTATATGGCGATATTGGTATTGTTTAGTACCGTTTTCTCTGTATAGCACTATTATCTGCCAGTGTTAAATACTATTTATTGCAGTGAATGGTGGTAATATTTAGAAACTACGTTGGACTGCACTATTGCAGCATTACATTCTTCACTACTGTTCTGGTAATTGGTACTGTATTAATTTAAATGTCCCATGTGAATTACATGTACGGCACTACTCACTGCATACGGTATAAAACTATTAATTGGCATTGTATGGTAGTATTATAGAATGACTGTAGAAAAGCTAAATAAATGGTGGTATTACTTAGGAACTGTATGTCACTATTGTGTACTGTATGATATTTTTAATTGCCAGTGAATGGTAGTATTATAGAGGCACCAAAGGGCAGCATTGAGTACTGTATAATGCTATTATTTGGCACTCTGTGATGGTATGTTTTTAGGGATTACATTGCACTCTATGGCGGTATTATCTAGGAATTACTCGGCACTATTCAGCACTGTATGATGGTACTATAGAGGGACTCTGTGGCACTATTATTTGAGTTATATTGTTATTTGGCACTGTATGTTGGTATTATTTAGGGATTACATGGTACTTTATGACGGTATTAATTCTAGCCTCTATAATTTATTGAGCCTATGCCCTCCTCAGCGCCCCCTATATGTAGCGGTTTTGTGTACTCTGCGGTGGTCACCCTGCCGCTCCCCCTCCCTGGCCTGTAATAACATTGGCGCAGGTAATAGCTTCCTGCCGCAGACACAAATAGCTCACAAAGTAACCGTAATCCTCCAGTATCTGTCATTATGAACCGATCTGAAGAGAAATGTCATTTCCCCCTCCAGTATGTAAAGTAACACAATATTATCTCATTTTAATACCGCCCGGGTATGAAAACGGCGAAATTATACCTGCCGAGAATAGTCGCTACGCAAAGTTCCATTAGGCAAATGGAAAACGGCGTGTATTACTTGTGCGGAAGAAAGGGACATTTATCTAATCTTCTAAGATGGCCGCCGCGCCTCATTGTAGAAGGTGAGCGCTAATCTGTTACCGCGCAGTCCTGATTCCTAATCACGCCATTTTCACTCTACGCTAATGTTGTTTATGCGGCTGTGCTTAACCCTGTGGTCTGATAACGCAGCGATACAGTGTTATGTATCCGAGAGGACAGAGCGACTGCGGGTGTGTGACAACTACTGCTCTCTGGAATCAGCCACATGGGGGCGCTATACAGACCGAGGGTCCCAGATCATTATTATTAAAATCCAACAAGTGCAGAATCACCTGGAAAATACAATCAGGTCTATCGATCATCGACACAATCCTAAAAATCCGAATACCGCCATGACCCCAAAATCACCTCCGTCCCCCACTCTTTCCTCCATCCAATTCTCTCTTTCTTTCGCCCCCTTTTCTCTTTATTCCATCCCCTTCTCACTTCCCTCCATCCTCCTCTCTTTCCTTCGTCCCCTTCTCTCTTTCCTCCGTCCCCTTCTCACTTCCCTCCATCCTCCTCTCTTTCCTCCGTCCCCTCCTCTCTTTCCTCCGTCCCCTTCTCTCTTTCCTCCGTCCCCTTCTCTCTTTCCTCCGTCCCCTTCTCTCTTTCCTCCGTCCCCTTCTCTCTTTCCTCCGTCCCCTTCTCACTTCCCTCCATCCTCCTCTCTTTCCTCCGTCCCCTCCTCTCTTTCCTCCGTCCCCTTCTCTCTTTCCTCCGTCCCCTTCTCTCTTTCCTCCGTCCCCTTCTCTCTTTCCTCCGTCCCCTTCTCTCTTTCCTCTGTCCCCTTCTCTCTTCCCTCCATCCTCCTCTCTTTCCTCCGTCCCCTTCTCTCTTCCCTCCATCCTCCTCTCTTTCCTCCATCCCCTTCTCTCTTTCCTCCGTCCCCTTCTCTCTTTCCTCCGTCCCCTTCTCTCTTTCCTCCGTCCCCTTCTCTCTTTCCTCCGTCCCCTTCTCCCTTCCCTCCATCCTCCTCTCTCTTTCCTCTGTCCCCTTCTCTCTTCCCTCCATCCCCCTCTCTTTCCTCTGTCCCCTTCTCTCTTTCCTCTGTCCCCTCCTCTCTTTCCTCCGTCCCCTTCTCTCTTCCCTCCATCCTCCTCTCTTTCCTCCATCCCCTTCTCTCTTTCCTCCGTCCCCTTCTCTCTTTCCTCTGTCCCCTTCTCTCTTTCCTTCGTCCCCTTCTCTCTTTCCTCCGTCCCCTTCTCTCTTTCCTCCGTCCCCTTCTCTCTTCCCTCCATCCCCCTCTCTTTCCTCTGTCCCCTTCTCTCTTTCCTCCGTCCCCTCCTCTCTTTCCTCCGTCCCCTTCTCTCTTCCCTCCATCCCCCTCTCTTTCCTCCGTCCCCTTCTCTCTTCCCTCCATCCTTCTCTCTTCCCTCCATCCTCCTCTCTTCCCTCCCCCCTCTCTTTCCTCCGTCCCCTTCTCTCTTCCCTCCATCCTTCTCTCTTTCCTACGTCCCCTTCTCTCTTCCCTCCATCCTCCTCTCTTTCCTCCGTCCCCTTCTCTCTTCCCTCCATCCTCCTCTCTTTCCTCCATCCCCTTCTCTCTTTCCTCCATCCCCTTCTCTCTTTCCTCTGTCCCCTTCTCTCTTTCCTCCGTCCCCTTCTCTCTTTCCTCCGTCCCCTTCTCTCTTTCCTCCGTCCCCTTCTCTCTTTCCTCCGTCCCCTTCTCTCTTTCCTCCGTCCCCTTCTCTCTTTCCTCCGTCCCCTTCTCTCTTCCCTCCATCCTCCTCTCTTTCCTCTGTCCCCTTCTCTCTTTCCTCCGTCCCCTCCTCTCTTTCCTCCGTCCCCTTCTCTCTTCCCTCCATCCCCCTCTCTTTCCTCCGTCCCCTTCTCTCTTCCCTCCATCTGTCTCTCTTCCCTCCCCCCTCTCTTTCCTCCGTCCCCTTTTCTCTTCTCTCCATCCTTCTCTCTTTCCTACGTCCCCTTCTCTCTTCCCTCCATCCTCCTCTCTTCCCTCCATTCTCCTCTCTTCCCTCCGTCCCCTTCTCTCTTTCCCCTGTCCCCTTCTCTCTTCCCTCCATCCTTCTCTCTTTCCTATGTCCCTTTCTCTCTTCTCTCCATCCTTCTCTCTTTCCTACGTCCCCTTCTCTCTTCCCTCCATCCTCCTCTCTTTCCTCTGTCCCCTTCTCTCTTCTCTCCATCCTTCTCTTTCCTACGTCCCCTTCTCTCTACCCTCCATCCTCCTCTCTTTCCTCCGTCCCCTTCTCTCTTCCCTCCATCCTCCTCTCTTTCCTCTGTCCCCTTCTCTCTTTCCTCTGTCCCCTTCTCTCTTTCCTCCATCCTCCTCTCTTCCCTCCATCTTTCTCTCTTTCCTCCATCCTCCTCTCTCTTTCCTCCGTCCCCTTCTCTCTTTCCTCCGTCCCCTTCTCTCTTTCCTCCGTCCCCTTCTCTCTTTCCTCCGTCCCCTTCTCTCTTTCCTCCGTCCCCTTCTCTCTTTCCTCCGTCCCCCCTCTCTTCCCTCCATCCTTCCCTCTTCCCTCCATCCTCCTCTCTTCCCTCCATCCTTCTCTCTCTTTCCTCCATCCCCTTCTCTCTTTCCTCCGTCCCCCTCTCTTCCCTCCATCCTTCTCTCTTCCCTCCATCCTCCTCTCTTCCCTCCATCCTTCTCTCTCTTTCCTCCGTCCCCTTCTCGCTTTCCTCCATCCCCTTCTCTCTTCCCTCCATCCTTCTCTCTCTTTCCTCCGTCCCCTTCTCTCTTTCCTCCGACCCCCTCTCTTCCCTCCATCCTCCTCTCTTCCCTCCATCCTTCTCTCTCTTTCCTCCGTCCCCTTCTCGCTTTCCTCCATCCCCTTCTCTCTTCCCTCCATCCTCCTCTCTCTTTCCTCCGTCCCCTTCTCTCTTTCCTCCATCCTCCTCTCTTTCCTCTGTCCCCTTTTTTACCTCTCTCTCACTTTTCCCACGTCTGTCTCTTTTCCCCGTCCTCTTATTTGTATCTGCAGTGAGTTGTCTCTTGGGGACGCTCTTTGTCATATCTGAGATTCGTCTTATTGCGATGTATTTTGGTAACATCCTTTAGTGCTGGTTGTGCGGATGATTTATAGGACGTGTTGTGATTCCGCAGGTGTTTGATGTCTCGTTTCTCCATTGTTTACATTGTGAGGAAAGGAGACGACTTGTTCAAGTGTTTGTATTAGGAGAAGAGCGTCCATTAAAGTATATAGAGGAGCTGGGCCAGCATTGTGGGGGTCCGTACAAGACTCTGACTAATGTGAGGTCAGTGAACTACGTGATGTGGCTTAAGTGGTCGGCTGAGACAGGTAACAACGAGTCAGACGGCGATGATTGACAGGTAACACTGAGTCAGAAGGAGAGGATTGACAGGTCACACCGAGTCAGAGGGCGATGATTGACAGGTAACACTGAGTGACAGGGAGATGATTGACAGGTAATGCTGAGTCAGAGGGAGATGATTGACAGGTAATTGTAATGAGATGAGTGACAGGTAATGGTAATGAGATGAGTGACAGGTAACACAGAGTAAGAGAGAGGGATGATTGACAGGTAATGCTGAGTCAGAGGGAGATGATTGACAGGTAATGCTGAGTCAGAGGGAGATGATTGACAGGTAACACAGAATGAGAGGGAGATGATTGACAGGTAACACTGAGTCAGAGGGCGATGATTGACAGGTAACACAGAATCAGAGATAGGGATGATTGACAGGAAATGCTGAGTCAGAGGGAAATGACTGACAGGTAACTGTAATGAGATGAGTGATAGTAAACGGTAATGAGATGAATGACAGGAAACGATAATGAGATGATTGACAGGTAATGTTAATGAGATGAGTGACAGGTAATGGCAATGAGATGAGTGACAGGTAATGGTAATGAGATAAGTGACAGGTAATGGTAATGAGATGAGTGACAGGTAATGAGATGAGTGACAGGTAATGGTAATGAGATGAGTGACAGGTAATGGTAATGAGTGACGGGTAATGGTAATGAGATGAGTGACAGGTAATGGTAATGAGATGAGTGACAGGTAATGGTAATGAGATGAGTGACAGTTAATGGTTATGAGATGAGTGACAGGTAATGATAATGAGATGATTGACAGGTAATGAGATGAGTGACAGGTAATGGTAATGAGATGATTGACAGGTAATGGTAATGAGATGAGTGACAGGTAATGACAGATAATGGTAATGAGATGATTGACAGGTAATGGTAATGAGATGAGTGACAGGTAATGGTAATGAGATGACTGACAGATAATGGTAATTAGATGATTGACAGGTAATGGTAATGAGATAATTGACAGGTAATGGTAATGAGATGAGTGACAGGTAATGGTAATGAGTGATAGGTAATGGTAATGAGATGAGTGACAGGTAATGATATGAGTGACAGGTAATGATATGAGTGACAGGTAATGGTTATGAGATGAGTGACAGTTAATGGTTATGAGATGAGTGGCAGGTAATGGTAATGAGATGAGTGACAGGTAATGGTAATGAGATGAGTGACAGGTAATGGTAATGAGATGAGTGACATGTAATGGTAATGAAATGATTGACAGGTAATGGTAATGAGATGATTGACAGGTAATGGTAATGAGATGAGTGACAGGTAATGGTAATGAGATGAGTGACAGGTAATGGTAATGAGATGAGTGACAGGTAATGGTAATGAGTGACAGGTAATGGTAATGAGATGAGTGACAGGTAATGATATGAGTGACAGGTAATGGTTATGAGATGAGTGACAGGTAATGGTAATGAGATGAGTGACAGGTAATGGTAATGAGATGAGTGACAGGTAATGGTAATGAGATGAGTGACAGGTAATGGTAATGAGATGAGTGACAGGTAATGGTAATGAGATGAGTGACATGTAATGGTAATGAAATGATTGACAGGTAATGGTAATGAGATGATTGACAGGTAATGGTAATGAGATGAGTGACAGGTAATGGTAATGAGATGAGTGACAGGTAATGGTAATGAGATGAGTGACAGGTAATGGTAATGAGATGAGTGACAGGTAATGGTAATGAGATGAGTGACATGTAATGGTAATGAAATGATTGACAGGTAATGGTAATGAGATGATTGACAGGTAATGGTAATGAGATGAGTGACAGGTAACACAGATATATATAAATATAAAACATACTAATTAATCTAATGGTCTTTATTCTCCCATATCTCTACTCTAATGTCTAATTGACCAATAATAACAACAGAACATATTGTTATTAAAAATATATATCTTTATCTGTAAAAACACTAATGAAATGGACAATTATACTGTGTGTGCACAGTGTCCTATTACTTGTCAATCATTTCTCCCTCATTTCCTATCAATCATCTCCTACTTATCGTTCCCTGTCAATCGTCCAGTATTGTCCTGACTGATGGATTATGTTATCACGGATCTCTCCTCGTGTCGGTCTCTTCCCAGTTCTCAGTTCTCAGTTGTTATTTCCTGTTTTCTCTCTTATGACTGACATCCATCTCCCTCTCCTCACCTGTCAGTCACGTCTCTGCCTCCAGGATCTGTCATTAGGATTCGTATCCGCTCATTACCTCCTCCGGTCTTCATTACTCCCCGACTTGTCAGGAATATCAGTCTCCTCTATATACCTGTCAGTCACCGCTCCTCCATATACCTGTCAGTCACCGCTCCTCCATATACCTGTCAGTCACCGCTCCTCCATATACCTGTCAGTCACCGCTCCTCCATATACCTGTCAGTCACTGCCCCCCCCATATACCTGTCAGTCACCGCTCCTCCATATACCTGTCAGTCACCGCTCCCCCATATACCTGTCAGTCACCGCTCCCCCCCATATACCTGTCAGTGACCGCTCCCCCCCATATACCTGTCAGTCACCGCTCCCCCATATACCTGTCAGTCACCGCTCCCCCATATACCTGTCAGTCACTGCCCCCCCCATATACCTGTCAGTCACTGCCCCCCCATATACCTGTCAGTCACCGCTCCCCCCCATATACCTGTCAGTCACTGCTCCCCCATATACCTGTCAGTTACCGCTCCCCCATATACCTGTCAGTCACCGCTCCCCCCCATATACCTGTCAGTCACTGCTCCCCCATATACCTGTCAGTTACCGCTCCCCCATATACCTGTCAGTCACTGCCCCCCCCCATATACCTGTCAGTCACCGCTCCCCCATATACCTGTCAGTCACCGCTCCCCCATATACCTGTCAGTCACCGCTCCCCCATATACCTGTCAGTCACCGCTCCCCCCCATATACCTGTCAGTCACCGCTCCCCCATATACCTGTCAGTCACCGCTCCCCCATATACTTGTCAGTCACCGCTCCCCCATATACCTGTCAGTCACCGCTCCCCCATATACCTGTCAGTCACCACTCCCCCATATACCTGTCAGTCACCGCTCCCCCATATACCTGTCAGTCACCACTACCCCCATATACCTGTCAGTTACCGCTCCCTCATCCCCCTCAGCAGCACCTCGCCTTAGTCTTTATTCTTCTCTATTCTCCTCACCTGTCAATGATCTCTCCCTCATTCTCCTCACCTTTCAATCATCTCCCCCTCATCCTCCTCACTGTCAATCATCTCTCCTTCATTCTCACCTGTCAATCATCTCTCCTTCATTCTCCTCACCTGTCAATCATCTCTCCCTCATTCTCCTCACCTGTCAATCATCTCTCCTTCATTCTCACCTGTCAATCATCTCTCCCTCATTCTCCTCACCTGTCAATCATCTCTCCCTCATTCTCCTCACCTGTCAATCATCTCTCCTTCATTCTCACCTGTCAATCATATCTCCCTCATTCTCCTCACCTGTCAATCATATCTCCCTCATTCTCCTCACCTGTCAATCATCTCTCCTCATCTGTCAATCATCTCTCCCTCATTCTCCTCATCTGTCAATCATCTCTCCCTCATTCTCCTCACCTGTCAATCATCTCTCCCTCATTCTCCTCACCTGTCAATCATCCCTCCTTCATTCTCACCTGTCAATCATCTCTCCCTCATTCTCCTCACCTGTCAATCATCTCTCCATCATTCTTCTCACCTGTCAATCATCTCTCCCTCATTCTCCTCACCTGTCAATCATCTCTCCCTCATTCTCCTCACCTGTCAATCATCTCGCCCTCATTCTCCTCACCTTTCAATCATCTCCCCCTCATCCTCCTCACTGTCAATCATCTCTCCTTCATTCCCACCTGTCAATCATCTCTCCCTCATTCTCCTCACCTGTCAATCTTCTCTCCCTCATTCTCCTCACCTGTCAATCATCTCTCCTTCATTCTCACCTGTCAATCATATCTCCCTCATTCTCCTCACCTGTCAATCATATCTCCCTCATTCTCCTCACCTGTCAATCATCTCTCCTCATCTGTCAATCATCTCTCCCTCATTCTCCTCATCTGTCAATCATCTCTCCCTCATTCTCCTCACCTGTCAATCATCTCTCCCTCATTCTCCTCATTTGTCAATCATCTCTCCCTCATTCTCCTCACCTGTCAATCATCTCTCCCTCATTCTCCTCACCTGTCAATCATCTCTCCATCATTCTTCTCACCTGTCAATCATCTCTCCCTCATTCTCCTCACCTGTCAATCATCTCGCCCTCATTCTCCTCACCTGTCGATCATCTCTCCTTCATTCTCACCTGTCAATCATATCTTCCTCATTCTCCTCACCTGTCAGTCATCTCTCCCTCATTCTCCTCACCTGTCAATCATCTCCCCCTCATCCTCCTCACTGTCAATTATCTCTCCTTCATTCTCACCTGTCAATCATCTCTCCCTCATTTTCCTCACCTGTCAATCATCTCTCCCTCATTCTCCTCTCCTGTCAATCATCTCTCCCTCATTCTCCTCACCTGTCAATCATCTCTCCCTCATTCTCATTACCTGTCAATAATCTCTCCCTCATTCTCCTCACCTGTCAATCATCTCTCCCTCATTCTCCTCACCTGTCAATCATCTCTCCCTCATTCTCCTCACCTGTCAATCATCTCTCCCTTATTCTCCTCACCTGTCATCACATTCCTCCTCCACCCTCCTCTGGACCCGTCATTATCATTAATCTTCTATTCCTCTCCCAATCTCTTTCTGCCTTTACTTCTATCGTCTCCACATTTATTGGTGTAATATCTCATGTCCGTCCTCCTCTTCATGTCTCCTCATATTCCCGTCACTTCCTTCTCCCACCATTGCACCACATATCCACATCCCCCCGATTCTCCCCAGATATAAGGGCGCTCCATCCTCTCCCGCCCGGGGGTCCAGCCGTCTTCTGTCTTAATTAATGTTCATTAGAGAAGTCACAATAAACGCTGACACGTCCCTTTTAACTCTTTCCAGGCAATAACAAAGCATCCGGTAGTTATGGGATGGCGAAGCCCCGTCCACTGCGACACTCCGCTCCCACAACGTGTATGTCAATGTTTATTGTGGCAGCCACAATGACAAAGACGTCTCCTCTTATACACTCATATTATGGGGGCACTTGTGGATATAAATTCGGCGCAGTGTGAGGCGCGCCTGGCGAGTGCAGCGCATCCGAGTTCCCTCACGCGATACCAACGCTTTTTAATTTACAAATCAATAAAAGGCATCTTCCCCTGTCCAACCAATTAGATTTGATTTAGAAGCCTCTTGTAGGATTCCGGCTCCTCGCCGCCGAGAACGGGATTCATTGTTCAGGGAGAAATCACCTCCCCCAGATTTATCATCACGCCGATCCGTAGAGAATATAATTTACGTGTTATTACACCATCAGGCAGATTAATCAAGCAGGGGATTGTCTTAGACACTCCGAATAAATAATAATAAAAAAAAAAAAAAAACGCGGCATAAATATCATCTCACCGCCAGCCCCTCGTTTCATACAGAAGCGCCAGTCAGAAGTCACAATGCGCCCAGATATCTGCACCACGCCTGAACGCCATTTTGGTTCTTTTTAATCGAGATCATTTTCTGTTTTACAGGTTTATGGGGGTTGGAGCCAAACCCTCTGCACAGACATAGGGGACGATATATTAATTGCTATTTTTTTTTTTTTATTTGCACCGTTTTTCTGGCAGGGGCTTATGTCTAATTTAAGAAATTGCGCACGCAACATTACTTGCATCCATTTTTTATAGGGAAAAAGATGGGTATCAACGAACTTCCATCATCACTTGCCACACTTAGGGAGCGGAGTATACTTGCTCAAGTTTTTGCGCAGATCATAAACGTAACAAACTTTTGGCTCGTAAACAATAATAAATTACCCCATCACAAAATCAGTATGGTATTATTTAATTCTATGGGAGGCATTTATGCGCAATTTTTCTGGCATGTTTTGAGTGGTTTTCTTGGCTTCAGAGGCCTTGCGCCTGATTAATGGTTGTTTTATTTTGCGCAATTTTTTTGCACAAAAAAAATTGTTCATAATTAATAATGCATCATAAAATCAGCGTGATATCGTGTAACTCTATGGGGTATAATTATGGTTGTTTACGCCTTATTTTTGATTGTTTTTTTTTTTATTTTGTGCTCACTTCATCATTTTAGAATTTTTGCACTTGGAGGGGGAGTGGCCTATTGTGTGCACACCGATTTTTTGGTAGCAAAAAAAATTGCGCAAATATACTCCAATCCCCCGGGTGGTGTAGGATGTGGAAAGTTTGTCCTTTTGTGTCTTTTTTCCTACATTCTTTTAAAAATCTGCGCAATTTTTTTCAATAAATTAGGAAATTCAGAGGGCAGGTTCACATGTGGCGAATTTTTGCTGCAGATTTTCTTTCATGGGAAAAGTATAAAGCGTTCCGATCCAAAGAAAGATTTAATGCGCTACAAAGAAAAAAAAAATAAGAAAAAAAATTGGTGCATCAATGGACCCGCGACGCAGGTTTGATATCCGCAAATTATCCATTTGCATAAGACATACTGCACGATATGATGCGGAAATTGCGCAGATTTCACGCCGGGGAAAATCTACAACATTTCCACCATGTGTGGCCGCACTTGTACAGCACACATGGGCTGTTATATGGACAATATGGCCATTAGATTGTGATGACTAAAATTTAGCCTAGACCAGTGCTTTTTAACCAGTGTGCCTCCAGCTGTTGCAAAACTACAATTCCCAGCATGCCCGGACAGCTGTTGGCTGTCCGGGCATGCTGGGAGTAGTAGTTTTGCAACAGCTGGAGGCCCACTGTTTAGGAAATTCTGGTCTAGGTTGTCCGGGCATGCTGGGAGTTGTAGTTTTGCAACAGCTGGAGGCACAATTTATGGGAAACACTGGTCTAGGCTGTCCGGGCATGCTGGGAGTTGTAGTTTTGCAACAGCTAGGAGGTCCAAAGTTTGGAAAGCACTGGTCTGGGCTGTCTGGGAATGCTGGGAGTTGTAGTTTAGAAAACAGCTGGAGGCACAATTTATGGGAAACACTGGTCTAGGCTGTCCGGGCATTCTGGGAGTAGTAGGTTTGCAACAGCTGGAGCACCCCCAGTTTTGAATGTTAATAGTGGACTGTTTACCACTGTAGTGACTTCCATCGTGTCGCTTTATGGCTGTTGCAAAACTACTGCACCCAGCATGCCCGGAATAACTGTGGCGGACTCCAAAATGATTTTGTTGCAGACTAAGAGCAGATTAGTTATGACAGTGTCATTGGGACACAACCCGCCGTCCTCTCCTGATAGCGGCCATCTTGAATCTTAGGCTGTATGGAATATATGGAATATAAATGTAATGTATGTATATATATGTCTCAGTTCCTGGCGGTGTTTCCCCCGGTGGTTCCTGCGGTATTGATGTCTGGCAGAGGTCACTATCATGTCTTCTCCCTGAAGACGTTATTTCGCCCGGAGCTGATTAAAATGCGTCTTTCTTGCAGGATAAGACGTTTTCGCAGCTCTCAGCCGCTTCCTTACTCCACTCTCCACAATATGGTGAATGGCAGGAAATGATGATATTGACCCAATGACAAGAGGCTGAGATAAAATCAATCCTCCATGGCGGTCTACGTCTTCTGCTGGTTCATATATATCGGGGGAGGGGTTGTGTACAGTAATGGGAGCAGACAGAGAATGACGCAGCATGGTTAGGGATGGGGGGGTCAAGGAATGTTCTAGGTATCCATAAGGATGATCCATCAATGCTTTCGTTTGGGCCTCCCACACCGGATGGCTCCGCTAGGTTGATGACGTCCATTTGGAGTTGTCCTCCTTGATCCCTACGAATAATCTTCCTTCATTCTGATGTATATGGCACCATCCTCTGGTCACCTGAGCCAACATGTGGCTCCTTACCTGTTACCAAACTACAACTCCCACCATGTTCTGACAACCGAGATTACAGCAAAACTACAACTTCCATCATGTTCTGACAACCGAGCCTACAGAAAAACTACAACTGCCATCATGTTCTGACAACCGAGCCTACCGCAAAACTACAACTCCCCCCATGTTCTGACAACCGAGCCTACTGCAAAACTACAACTCCCATCATGTTCTGACAACCGAGCCTACTGCAAAACTACAACTCCCATCATGCCCTTGCAGCCCAATCCATAGCTCTCCAGCTATTGTGAACCTACAACTCCTATCATGTCATGACAGCCCTCAGGTTGGAAGACAACACCACTAAAGGCTGGTTCCACCAAGAACCAACATGTTCCTCTCGTTTGCCAGAACTAAAAAGTTTACTGGGGGCCGGGGTTGGACTGGGCTATTATGGAGTCCTCTAGGGGGCACTAACTACAACAGATCTGATGGGATAGTTATTGGGGTCATGTATAATGGTGGAACCAAGTCCAGAGCTTAGGGAAGGGAATTAGATGGTGGGTTGGTGGAAGATGCCATGTAGGTCGCTCAACTTGGGGTATTTCTAGTGACCATTAAACATAGAGGGTCCGACCCATGCCATGTCCAATGGGGAATCCAAGTGCAAAGGAAGGGATTTAGACTTCAGATTGTTTGAAGGTGCCATGTAGGTCGCTCAACATGGGGTTTCACTAAATAGGACATTTCGCTCTGATTTCATTACCATGACTACAGTGATAAGTGATCGGTTCATCATAGTCTGAAGGTTGGATAGTCATAGTCTGGAGGTCAGATCATCATGGAGGTCAGATCGTCATAGTCTGGAGGTCAGATCGTCATAGTCTGGAGGTCAGATCGTCATAGTCTGGAGGTCAGATCATCATAGTCTGGAGGTCAGATCATCATGGAGGCCAGATCGTCATAGTCTGGAGGTCAGATCATCATGGAGGCCAGATCGTCATAGTCTGGAGGTCAGATCGTCATAGTCTGGAGGTCAGATCGTCATAGTCTGGAGGTCAGATCATCATGGAGGTCAGATCGTCATAGTCTGGAGGTCAGATCGTCATAGTCTGGAGATCAGATCATCATGGAGGCCAGATCGTCATAGTTTGGAGGTCAGATCGTCATAGTCTGGAGGTCAGATTGTCGCAGTCTGGAGGTCGGATCATCATAGACTGGAGGTTAGATCATCATGGAGGTCAAATCGTCATAGTCTGGAGGTCAGATCGTCATAGTCTGGAGGTCAGATCATCATGGAGGTCAGATCGTCATAGTCTGGAGGTCAGATTGTCGTAGTCTGGAGGTCAGATCGTCATAGTCTGGAGGTCGGATCATCATAGTCTGGAGGTCAGATTGTCGTAGTCTGGAGGTCAGATCATCATGGAGGTCAGATCTTCATAGTCTGGAGGTCGGATCATCATGGAGGTCAGATCGTCATAGTCTGGAGGTCAGATCGTCATAGTCTGGAGGTCAGACCATCATAGTCTGGAGGTCACATCAACATGGAGGTCAGATCGTCATAGTCTGGAGGTCAGATTGTCGTAGTCTGGAGGTCAGATCGTCATAGTCTGGAGGTCGGATCATCATAGTCTGGAGGTCATATTGTCGTAGTCTGGAGGTCATATCATCATGGAGGTCAGATCTTCATAGTCTGGAGGTCGGATCATCATGGAGGTCAGATTATCATAGTCTGGAGGTCAGACCATCATAGTCTGGAGGTTGATCATCATAGAGGTCAGATCGTCATAGTCTGGAGGTCGGGTCATCATGGAGGTCAGATCGTCATAGTCTGGAGGTCAGATCATCATAGTCTGGAGGTCAGATCATCATGGAGGTCAGATCGTCATAGTCTGGAGGTCAGATCATCATGGAGGTCAGATCGTCATAGTCTGGAGGTCAGATCATCATAGTCTGGAGGTCAGATCATCATAGTCTGGAGGTCAGATCATCATGGAGGTCAGAACGTCATAGTCTGGAGGTCAGATCATCATGGAGGTCAGATCGTCATAGTCTGGAGGTCAGATCATCATAGTCTGGAGGTCAGATCATCATGGAGGTCAGATCGTCATAGTCTGGAGGTCAGATCATCATAGTCTGGAGGTCAGATCATCATGGAGGTTGGATCATCTCTGCTGATTAATAAACTGGTGGAATTTGGAAATAATAGTTAAAGGGGTACTCCAGTGGAAAACTTTTTTTTTTTTTTTTTTTTTAATCAACTGGTGCCAGAAAGTTAAACAGATTTGTAAATTACTTCTATTAAAAAATCTTAATCCTTCCAGTACTTATTAGCTGCTGAATACTACAGAGGAAATTCTTTTCTTTTTGGAACACAGTGCTCTCTGCTGACATCTCTGTCCATTTTAAGAACTGTCCAGAGCAGAATATGTTTTCTAAGTGGATTTTCTCCTACTCTGGACAGTTCTTAAAATGGACAGAGATGTCAGCAGAGAGCAATGTGCTCATGATGTCAGCAGAGAGATCTGTGTTCCAAAAAAGAAAAGAATTTCCTCTGTAGTATTCAGCAGCTAATAAATACTGGAAGGATTAAGATTTTTTAAATAGAAGTAATTTGCAAATCTGTTTAACTTTCTGGCACCAGTTGATAAAAATAAAAAATAAAAAAAAGTTTTCCACCGGAGTACCCCTTTAAATTGTACAAAAATCATAATAACTGTGTATCACTGGCGAGATACAATTCAACGCACATTCGCCATATATATAATGCATGATATTTGCTGCAGAGCTTTTGTACAAGACGCCTTTCATGAAATCCATAATTCATTAACCCTTCTGCTACCGGTGGGGGGGGGGAAGTAATATAGAAAAAATTCTTCTCCAGAAGTTTATCGGTGTTGGTTCAGCCTCCGCCTCCAGGTCTCCGGACAGTGTTGGGGGATTAGAGCGAAGCGCACAATGGCGAGTGATGTGATGCGAGTGGGTGTAATGCTTTACAGGTATGTCTCATTACTGGAGCCTTCAGCTTGCTGGGAAAATAGCCTGTGTGAGCGAGCGTGCGTGATTGCTTGTTTGTTACCCCAGGGGGATCTCCTTCCATGTTCTTTCAAGAATGCACAAAGCATGTTGGTATTTTCTGTTCTGCAGCCAGGAGACAGGTGAGCGCAGATAACCTTAATCTATAATGTAATCGCGCCTCCTATGGCGGCTCCTCTCATTTTCATCTTCTCGCTCTCCGTGGCGTTGGCTTCATGACGCCTCTTCCCTCTCCACTTCTCCTTCATTAGGATTGTCATCCATCTTCCCATCTCCGGCTCCTCTCCGGGGATTTCCTCCTCCTTTTTGTTGATGTTTCTGCTTTTCTTTTTGTCTTCTCTTCACATGAGGTCCCGTGCCTGTAAAGAAGGGTCCAGGATGTCTTGTTTTGTCTAGTGCACGTCTCCAGAGTTCCCCTAGTTCTCTATAGTATTGGTGACCTAGGTTGTCACCTCTCCGGCCCCCTCCTCCACTTTTCCCTGTCTTCTTCTTGGAGCTTCTTGGAGCTTCTTGTGCTCTTCAATATTTTGATCCCATTCTTTGTAAGAAAAACCTGAACCATTCACTTGTCTTGTGTTGATTTTGAGTTACGTCACATCATCTCCTCCTAAGCTGTGTCACATCTTCTCCTCCTGAGTTACGTCACATCTTCTCCTCCTGAGTTACGTCACATCTTCTCCTCCCGAGCTATGTCACGTCTTCTCATCCTGAGTTATGTCACATCTTCTCCTCCTGGGTTATATCACGTCTTCTCCTCCTGAGCTGTGTCACATCTTCTCCTCCTGAGTTACGTCACATCTTCTCCTCCTAAGCTATGTCACATCTTCTCCTCCTGAGCTATGTCACGTCTTCTCCTCCTGAGCTATGTCACGTCTTCTCCTCCTGAGCTTTGTCACGTCTTCTCCTCCTGAGCTATGTCACGTCTTCTCCTCCTGAGCTATGTCACGTCTTGTCCTCCTTAGTTACGTCACGTCTTCTCCTCCAGAGCTATGTCACGTCTTCTCCTCCTGAGTTACGTCACATCTTCTCCTCCTGAGCTATGTCACGTCTTCTCCTCCTGAGTTATGTCACATCTTCTCCTCCTGAGTTATGTCACGTCTTCTCTTCCTCAGTTATGTCACATCTTCTCCTCCTGAGCTGTGTCACATCTTCTCCTCCTGAGTTACGTCACATCTTCTCCTCCTGAGCTATGTCACATCTTCTCCTCCTGAGCTATGTCACGTCTTCTCCTCCTGAGCTATGTCACGTCTTCTCCTCCTGAGCTTTGTCACGTCTTCTCCTCCTGAGCTATGTCACGTCTTCTCCTCCTGAGGTATGTCACGTCTTGTCCTCCTTAGTTACGTCACGTCTTCTCCTCCAGAGCTATGTCACGTCTTCTCCTCCTGAGTTACGTCACATCTTCTCCTCCTGAGCTATGTCACGTCTTCTCCTCCTGAGTTATGTCACATCTTCTTCTCCTGAGTTACGTCACATCTTCTCCTCCTGAGCTGTGTCACATCTTCTCCTCCTGAGCTATGTCACGTCTTCTCCTCCTGAGCTATGTCCCGTCTTCTCCCCCTGAGCTGTGTCACATCTTCTCCTCCTGAGCTGTGTCACATCTTCTCCTCCTGAGTTATGTCACATCTTCTCCTCCTGAGTTACGTCACATCTTCTCCTCCTGAGCTGTGTCACATCTTCTCCTCCTGAGTTATGTCACATCTTCTCCTCCTGAGTTGTCACATCTTCTCCTCCTGAGTTATGTCACATCTTCTTCTCCTGACTTATGTCATGTCTTCACCTCCTAAGTTAAGTCATTTCTTCTCCTCCTGAGTTAAGTCAAGTCTTCTCCTCCTAAGTTAAGTCATTTCTTCTCCTGCTGAGTTAAGTCAAGTCTTCTCCTCCTAAGTTAAGTCATTTCTTCTCCTCCTGAGTTAAGTCAAGTCTTCTCCTCTTAAATTCTGTCATGTCTTTTCCTCCTTAGTTACATTATGTCTTCTCCGGAGTTATGCCACGTCTTCTCCTCCCGAGTTCTCACATGTCTTATCCTCATGAGTTTCATCACAGCTCCTCCTGAGTAATGTCAGGCCTTCTCCTTGTGAGTTACTTCATATCTTCTCCTCCTGAGTTACTTAATGACTCCTGAGTTACATCGTCTTCTTCTCCCTTCTCCTCCTGAGTTCTATCATGTCTTCTCCTACTAAGTTCTGTCATGTCTTATCCTCCTTAGTGACATCATGTCTTCTCCAGAGTTATGTCATGTCTTCTCCTCCTGAGTTCTGTCATGTCTTTTCCTCCTGAGTAATGTAAGGTCTTCTCCTCCTGAGTTACTTCATGACTCCTCCTTAGTTACATCAAGTCTTCTTCTCCTGAGTCCTGTCATATCTTCTCCTCCTGAGTTCTATCACGTCTTCTCCTCCTAAGTTCTGTCACATCTTATCCTCCTTAGTTACATCATGTCTTCTGAGATACGTCAGGTCTTCTCCGGTTAAGTTATGTTGTGTCTTCTCCTCCTGAGTTACATCACGTCTTCTTCTTCTGAGTCCTGTCATGTCTTCTCCTCCGGAGTTTTATCAAGTCTTCTCCCCCTGATAAGTCTTCCCTTAAATTCTGTCACATCTTATCCTCCTTAGTTACATCATGTCTTCTCTGGCTGAGTTATGCCACGTCTTCGCCTGAGTTCTGTCATGTCTTATCCTCGTATGTTTAGTCGCATCTTCACCTCCTGAGTTACATCACATCTTATGCTTCTGAGTTAAATCACTTCTCCTGAGTAATGTCAGGTCTTCTCCCCGTTACTTCATATCTTCTCCTCCTACGTTACGTAAAGTCTTTTCCTCCTGAGTTTTGTCATGTTTTCTCCTCCTGAGTTCTGTCACGTCTTCTCCTCCTGAGTCACGTCAAGTCTTCTCCTCCAGAGTTACGTCATGTCTTCTCTTCCTTTGTTACATCATGTCTTCTTCGGAGTTAAGTTAGGTCTTCTCCTCCTGAGTTACGTCAGGTCTTCTCCTCCTGAGTTCTGTCATGTCTTCTCCCCCTGAGCTGCATGCTGAGTGCCCTTTCTTCACCTTTTTGACATTTTCACCATGCTCAGCCTTGACTTAGTATCATTATTTATTGATGTCAAAGCAAAGATGAGACTGCAAGAGACCAATAGAAGAGCACCAAAAGGGGTTCATGACTGATGATCACAGCTCTTCGACCCACACCAAAAAAACAAAAAACTGAGATGTAGTATAATCACCAACTACAACATCTTCTCCTCCTCACATGACCACAAGGTCAACATCCACGTAAATGCACCGGGTCAGTAGGTGCTGGAACCGCACTATAAGCATTATGTAGGCCTTGTACAACACTCTACGTCTCTATAGTAGAATTACTTCTTACACTGTATGGCGCTCCTATTTGGGCACTATAGGGTAGAGGACTGCATTGGGATTGGAATCCTGCAGGTGATTTTAAAAAATTGCACTAAATCCAGCGCATTCTTGCACAGCAGAGAACTCAGAATACCCCGGCTCTCTGCTCTTTATATGTCTCAGCAAACATAGCCCTGAATCTGAAGTCGCTTCCACTATGTCACCTGACTGCTCATTGGGTGGAGGGTATTCTACACATAACAGGAGCACTGAATGGAATTATTAATGGGACACTATACAGCTCTATTATTTATGCTCTCCAGACATTATTATGTGGGCACTATTATTAGGGTATTCTACACATAACAGGAGCACTAAATGGAATTATGAATGGGACACTATACAGCTCTATTATTTATGCTCTCCAGACATTATTATGTGGGCACTATTAGGGTATTCTACACATAACAGGAGCACTAAATGGAACTATCAATGGGACATTATACAGCAATATTATTTATGCTCTTCAGACATTATCATGTAGGCACAATTATTAGGGTATTCTACATATTACAGGAGCACTGTATGGAAATATTAATAGGACACTATGTAGCACTATTATTTAGGCCCTGCAGATGTGACATTCCTGTATGACACTTCTATTTCTTATATATTATTAGGGATTTAACAGCACAGTTTATGACTGTAGACTAGTCAGACCCCCCTGTACCCCTGGACAAGGGTCTTCAGTCCGCTGTTGCCCCTCCAGGCTCCTGCTCTTCTCCGTCCCCCTCCATCCTGACGCTCCTTCACATCTCTCCTTCCTAATCCTCGCCTCTGCCTCCTCCCGCTCCTCATCATCTCTATTCCTCTCTCATCCTTTGCTATTGACTTCTCTTTAATTTCTCAAGCACCGGAAAGCTGGGGTCCTTGCATGTCTTCTTTAAAGAGACACCCCCCCCGCACTACCCCTTAGTTTAAAAGCACCCCCTATCTCAATGGCACCCAGCTTTCCGAGAGCCAAGAACGACCCTTATCTCCCAATAGATTGTCAGCTCTTTGGCTGCAGTCCGCGGAGCTCTTGAATTATTCAGGTGGTGAAGCGTTCGCCCACTTTCCCCGTTATCTCTTCCCGGTGACATCACGCGCGCCCGTCCTATCTTCCCTTTCCGCCGTATCGTATCCGCCGCTCATTTCCCTTCTCTTCCTTCTTATCTTTAATTTAGTTTTTTTTTTTTTTATTTATAATTTTTTTCTCTCTCCAACTTTTTCCCGCGGTCGGTGCTTCTCTCCGGCGCGCGGCGGTGGCGTCTGGGGAGCGGCGATATAAGGGGGGGGGGGGGCTGTCCGTGCATTATGAAGGTATTAGGGAGCTCCTAAGCCTGATCCCACAGCTCCACATTTTCAAAGCACCATTAGCATATATTGAGCCCGATTCTGACAGCCTGAGCCGCTGCCAGTCCGAGCTCTGAGAGATGAATTGCTTATGGCTCCCTGGTTGGCAGATGAGCAGTGGCGGCGGCTGCGCGGGAGGGGGGTGCGGAAGGAGGCAGCCTCCCCCCCCATTGTCTCCCTTCTACTTAAAACTCCCAACACCTGTTGTCTATTCCGTTGTTTAATGTGTCTGGATGTCTAAAAGGTGACACCTAGTGACTTATGGGGTCTCAGACAGGAGCGCTCAACATCAACGTGGTTTTTCGGAATCGGGCGCAGATAGGACCGCGGGGCCCGGCAAATCCTCATCCGTCCGAAAAGGGATTTCTGTTCCAGATGCTTCCGAAAAGAGCAACGAGCCATTATTATAAGCATTGTTCTCCCATTGTCTTAGTAGTAAATGGGGGGAGGCTCCTGCTGCAGTGGGGGAAACACAGAAAAAGCGAGCCAAATGCCTATCCTTATGAAGAGGGTCGGGTTTGGTATTTGGGAAGCTCAATGATTTGAGGCAGTGTTTCCCGACCAGCGTGCCTCCAGCTGTTGCAAAACTACAACTCCCAGCATACCCGGACAGCCGGCTGTCCGGGCATGCTGGGAGTTGTAGTTTTGCAACAGCTGAAGGAAGAGAAGCACTGACATGACTTGACGCATAGGTTTGCAGGATAGGAGTAGTAGTAGTTAGACTGTAGATCTCCACTGCTGAAGCATCATGGTCTTAAAAATGCATATAAGGGGCGATGCTGACCGCATCTGTGTATAAATAAGATATGAGTGGAGGTGCCCTATAAATTGTACTGGGTACTGTATATTAGAAATCAGTGCGTGTGATAGGGATGATGGGAGTGATACATTGTATGATAGGAGATTAGATTGTGAGCTCCTGGGGTCAGGGATGATGGGAGTGATACATTGTATGATAGGAGATTAGATTGTGAGCTCCTGGGGTTAGGGATGATGGGAGTGATACATTGTATGATAGGAGATTAGATTGTGAGCTCCTGGGGTCAGGGATGATGGGAGTGATACATTGTATGATAGGAGATTAGATTGTGAGCTCCTGAGGTCAGGGATGATGGGAGTGATACATTGTATGATAGGAGATTAGATTGTGAGCTCCTGGGGTCAGGGATGATGGGAGTGATACATTGTATGATAGGAGATTAGATTGTGAGCTCCTGGGGTCAGGGATGATGGGAGTGATACATTGTATGATAGGAGATTAGATTGTGATCTCCTGGGGTCAGGGATGATGGGAGTGATACATTGTATGTGATAGGAGATTAGATTGTGAGCTCCTGGGGTCAGGGATGATGGGAGTGATACATTGTATGTGATAGGAGATTAGATTGTGATCTCCTGGGGTCAGGGATGATGGGAGTAATACATTGTATGTGATAGATTAGATTGTGAGCTCCTGGGGTCAGGGATGATGGGAGTGATACATTGTATGATAGGAGATTAGATTGTGATCTCCTGGGGTCAGGGATGATGGGAGCGATACATTGTATGATAGGAGATTAGATTGTGATCTCCTGGGGTCAGGGATGATGAGAGTAATACATTGTATGATAGGAGATTAGATTGTGAGCTCCTGGGGTCAGGGATGATGGTAGTGATACATTGTATGATAGGAGATTAGATTGTGATCTCCTGGGGTCAGGGATGATGGGGGTGATACATTGTATGATAGGAGATTAGATTGTGATCTCCTGGGGTCAGGGATGATGGGAGTGATACATTGTATGATAAGAGATTAGATTGTGATCTCCTGGGGTCAGGGATGATGGGAGTGATACATTGTATGATAGGAGATTAGATTGTGATCTCCTGGGGTCAGGGATGATGGGAGTGATACATTGTATGTGATAGGAGATTAGATTGTGAGCTCCTGGGGTCAGGGATGATGGGAGTGATACATTGTATGTGATAGGAGATTAGATTGTGATCTCCTGGGGTCAGGGATGATGGGAGTGATACATTGTATGATAGGAGATTAGATTGTGAGCTCCTGGGGTCATGGATGATGGGGGTGATACATTGTATGATAGGAGATTAGATTGTAAGCTCCTGGGGTCAGGGATGATGGGAGTGATACATTGTATGATAGGAGATTAGATTGTGAGCTCCTGGGGTCAGGGATGATGGGAGTGATACATTGTATGATAGGAGATTAGATTGTGATCTTCTGGGGTCAGGGATGATGGGAGTGATACATTGTATGTGATAGATTAGATTGTGAGCTCTCGGGATGATGGGAGTGATACATTGTATGTGATAGGAGATTAGATTGTGATCTCCTGGGGTCAGGGATGATGGGAGTGATACATTGTATGTGATAGATTAGATTGTGAGCTCTCGGGATGATGGGAGTGATGTTCCTATATAGAGATGCTTCACACGTTTGCTCTGTACAGATGTAGGTACCAGAGTCCCCCTGCAACAACGTGGCAGCTGTGCGTGTGATGAGTCCAAGACGCCGAGCAGGTGGCGCATAGTGTCACATGTCAGCCGGGGGCGCCAGATGTTCCTCCACATCTGCCACCTACGGCTGGGCGCCCTCACGACATGCGCCATCTGATGGTCTTACACAGGCGCTGCGCCTCTCCTGCTGGTGTGGAGGCAGGGTGGACGGGCGCAAGGGGGGGTGGGGGGGGGGGGGGAGAGACGCAGCGACGCCTTATACAGCTGGGATTCTGCTGCTTTGTGTTAGTGACTGTAGATTGTCAGCTCTTGGGGTCGGTGTTAGTGACTGTAGATTGTCAGCTCTTGGGGTCTGTGTTAGTGACTGTAGATTGTCAGCTCTTGGGGTCGGTGACTGTAGATTGTCAGCTCTTGGGGTCGGTGTTAGTGACTGTAGATTGTCAGCTCTTGGGGTCGGTGTCAGTGACTGTAGATTGTCAGCTCTTGGGGTCGGTGTTAGTGACTGTAGATTGTCAGCTCTTGGGGTCGGTGTTAGTGACTGTAGATTGTCAGCTCTTGGGGTCGGTGTTAGTGACTGTAGATTGTCAGCTCTTGGGATCGGTGTTAGTGACTGTAGATTGTCAGCTCTTGGGATCGGTGTCAGTGACTGTAGATTGTCAGCTCTTGGGTCGGTGTCAGTGACTGTAGATTGTCAGCTCTTGGGGTCGGTGTTAGTGACTGTAGATTGTCAGCTCTTGGGTCGGTGTCAGTGACTGTAGATTGTCAGCTCTTGGGGTCAGTGTTAGTGACTGTAGATTGTCAGCTATTGGGGTCAGTGACTGTAGATTGTCAGCTCTTGGGGTCGGTGTTAGTGACTGTAGATTGTCAGCTCTTGGGATCGGTGTCAGTGACTGTAGATTGTCAGCTCTTGGGGTCAGTGACTGTAGATCGTCAGCTCTTGGGATCAGTGTTAGTGACTGTAGATTGTCAGCTCTTGGGATCAGTGTTAGTGACTGTAGATTGTCAGCTCTTGGGGTCAGTGACTGTAGATTGTCAGCTCTTGGGGTCGGTGACTGTAGATTGTCAGCTCTTGGGGTCGGTGTTAGTGACTGTAGATTGTCAGCTCTTGGGATCGCTGTCAGTGACTGTAGATTGTCAGCTCTTGGGGTCGGTGTAAGTGACTGTAGATTGTCAGCTCTTGGGGTCGGTGTAAGTGACTGTAGATTGTCAGCTCTTGGGGTCGGTGTTAGTGACTGTAGATTGTCAGCTCTTGCGATCAGTGTTAGTGACTGTAGATTGTCAGCTCTTGGGGTCGGTGTTAGTGACTGTAGATTGTCAGCTCTTGGGGTCGGTATCAGTGACTGTAGATTGTCAGCTCTTGCGATCAGTGTTAGTGACTGTAGATTGTCAGCTCTTGGGGTCGGTGTTAGTGACTGTAGATTGTCAGCTCTTGGGATCGGTGTTAGTGACTGTAGATTGTCAGCTCTTGGGGTCGGTGTTAGTGACTGTAGATTGTCAGCTCTTGGGGTCGGTGTTAGTGACTGTAGATTGTCAGCTCTTGGGGTCGGTGTTAGTGACTGTAGATTGTCAGCTCTTGGGGTCAGTGTTAGTGACTGTAGATTGTCAGCTCTTGGGGTCGGTGTTAGTGACTGTAGATTGTCAGCTCTTGGGGTCGGTGTTAGTGACTGTAGATTGTCAGCTCTTGGGGTCGGTGTTAGTGACTGTAGATTGTCAGCTCTTGGGATCGGTGTCAGTGACTGTAGATTGTCAGCTCTTGGGGTCGGTGTTAGTGACTGTAGATTGTCAGCTCTTGGGGTCGGTGTTAGTGACTGTAGATTGTCAGCTCTTGGGGTCGGTGTTAGTGACTGTAGATTGTCAGCTCTTGGGATCGGTGTCAGTGACTGTAGATTGTCAGCTCTTGGGGTCAGTGTTAGTGACTATAGATTGTCAGCTCTTGGGGTCAGGGTGAGGTCGGCGCTGTGCGTTCCTCTCGGCTTCGTGAATAATTCAGCGCAGGAGAGCGTGCAGATCCTCATAGCTCAGGTGCCGCGCTGCATCCCAGATCATCCGCGCTGAAATGCATTTATCTCACGCGAGCGGTCCGCAGCATCTGTTCTACCCGCGCCGCCATTAACCCTTCACAATTATTCATGGTGGAGAGATTTAGAGAATTCCCTACGTTAAAGCAGCGTTTCCCAACCAGGTTGCCTTCAGCTGTTGCAAAACTGCAACTCCCAGCAAGCCCGTTGGCTATCCGGGCTTGCTGGGAGTTGTAGTTTTGCAACAGCTGGAGGCACCCTGGTTGGGAAACCTGCCTTAGAGGCTAAACATTTTTCACAAGCCTAATTCTTTACTGCTGAGGGTTTGTTACAGTGCATCAGCCATTGCAAAATGTTGTCACTTAAAACCGTTGGCTGTTCAGGCATGCTGGGAGTTGTAGTTTTGCAACAGCTGGAGGCACCCTGGTTGGGAAACTTGCCTTAGAAGCTAAACATTTTTCACAAGCCTAATACTTCACTGCTGAGGGTATGTTACAGTGCATCAGCCATTGCAAAATTTTGTCACCCAAAACCGTTGGCTGTCAGGGCATGCTAGGAGTTGTAGTTTTGCAACATTGACAAAGGCTGTCCGTGCATACTGGGAGTTGTAGTTTTTCAACAGCTGGAGGCACACTGCTTGGTAAACACTGCAATAGAGGGATATGAAAAGCAATACCCACGTGGCGTTTTTTTCTTTTTTTTTTTTTTTTGCGTTTTTAGGCCTAGCGATAGGTTTGCAAAATGGCAGCAAGCTCTGGGGTAGGCGTTATTTCCCCCCCCCCCCCCCCCCCAATTGTGACATTTACTCCCATAGACTTCTATAGGTTGGAAAACTCCTCTATGAAGTTCGTGAAGAATCCACAACCGCGCAGATACCGAGGGAAAAAAAGAATGCGCTGGCCCTTTAAAATTAGATTTTTTTTTTTTAGTTTTTTGCATCCTCTTTCTCTTAGAGATCCAGACGAGTTACACGAGCGGCGATGTAGAGCGTGACATGTGTGGCTGCATCCCATAGGAACGTGTGGCGTCTTACACCACATTCCACTCAAGGCTGCAGCCACGGTCGCAACTCCCAAAGCGTTCACGGAGTCTGAGCGCAGTTTTCTGATGCCGGCCAAGGACCCAGAAGTGTAACATAAAGTACCTGGGCCCCAATACGAAATCGATAACAGGGGCCCCTAATACATGGGCTATTACAGCAGAGGAAAATGTTGGGTCCCCTAAGTCACCAGGTGTGATCCCTAACCCTTGGCATCTACTATAAGAGTATTTCTTAACCAGTGTGCCTCCAGCTGTTGAAAAACTACAACAGGGTATGCTGGGAGTTGTAGTTTTGCAATATCTAGAGGTCCACAGTTTGGCTGCCTGGGCATGTTGGGAGTTTAGCAACAGCAGGAGGCACACTGGTTGGGAAACACTGCCCAATAGCTATGTCCCTTCTGAGACCATGACCGCAGTGTCTATATGGGGTCACTAGGTGTCTCACTTCTCTGCAAGCTGCTGTTCACTGCCTGTTGTTAGGGGAATTCTGTCTCTAGCAGTAGAGAGACCAAGGCAAAACCTATAAAGTTCTAGGCAGTTGTCCCAGGGGTAACTACTTTTGTTTCAACTATGTACACAGTGCTGCCTCCTAAATGTTATCCCTCTTTCCCCACGAAGCTTTAGTTATCATCATTATCAGCTGTTAACTGCTTAGACCAAGGATGCTTTAAATATATAACCTCTTTCTTGTTGTAATCCTCTTGCTGCTATTACAGTAATTAACTGGAATTTACTGCTTAGACCAGGGCTGCTTTAGAGATGTTATTGCTTTCTTGCTGTAATCCTCTATGCTGATTTAACAGTCATTACATGCAATTTGCTGCTTACACCAGAGCTGCTTTTGTGATGCAACCCCTATTTTGCTGTATTCCGCTGTGCTACTGTTATAGTCATCATTATCAGCAGGTTACTGCTTAGACCAGGCCTGCTTTTACTATGTAACACCTTCCTTGCTGTACTGCTTCTAACTCGTTCTTTTCTCCTCACATATCCCCTTTCTAATTTTTGCTTTAAATCAAAACATGAATCTATATATTACCGCTGTTTGAAAGATGCCTTCACTGTGACGCACCAAGCATGTGCTATTATGAACACGTGCACACTCAGTTGAGTGGAGTGTGCATGTGTATAAAGGGGGATTGGGTGAAATTGATGTACGTGTTCACCCATCAGTTATCTTATGCATGTGGAAAAATAACCCTGCCCCCTTAAGACTAAGAATTTTAGCATTTTTGGTTGATTGGCGCTGGATGGCGTATATCCCATAATCATGTTAAATTGCGCATTCAAACTACAATCCATGGCGTCATTCCTGGCACAGTCCTCCATGTCCCAGCGGTAATGACGGTGGAGCCATAGCTTATAACCAATCACCAGCAGTTTCCATCCTGGCGCCACTTGCCTATGTCTATACAACTCGATGGCGCGGGCAGGAGCCTCTTATATCCTCCTCAAAGAAACAGCGAAATTCATTCAGGAATCAAATGGCGGCACGGAGGAGAACATTCCGGGCTGAAGCATCTAATTTGATGGAAAATCTCTTCTGGAGCTGTCAAGTGTTTCACTCAGAATAGAATGTGTCCCGACAACCGGCCCCGAAACCTCCGCAGAATACGAGATGTCGCTGGAGACTCCGAAAACACGATCCGCAGAGTCCAGATGGACTTTAAAGGGACAGAACACTGTGATTGGCGCAAGTCGTACTATAAACAATGTGAATGTTAACTGCGGGAGCATGCTTTACATTGCAGCCCTGCTTCATTGGATTGGCTGTCGTGTATGAGCAGAAGCTCCGCAGGGGTCGGCAAAAAGTGAGCGAAACCATCAGAGACCGTAATGAGTAGAGGAGCCTGAAGTGGAACATTACTTTGCCTCCATGTCTTATTCTATGTGGCGGAGCAGAGCAGCATCATCACACTTGACACCTGACACGTCTTCAGTCATGATGTCGAGATGTTTCCCCGAGTCCTCCGACCTCTGGTCTCCAGAACATGAACGCGGCTGACACATAAGTAACCGAATTATCCGCAGATGACGCCGACCCCTCCTCCCATCATCCTCTTCACCTGCAGCTCAGCGGCTGCTTATGTTTTTCCACTCAATTACAGTAAAGCAGAAAGCGGCGCAGAATCCATTATTATACCGAGAAACAACTTTGTAATCAGCTCATTAGATTAAGAGAAAGAACTCAGCCGGGAAATTATGGGAGACCGCCGAGCAGTAATGGCGACTCTGGGGACAGGGGGTCATATAGGGGAGGGGCTGTAGAAACACGTGTAACTTTACATAAGGCAACAAACTTTATACATGATTATTTCTAATATAATACTGCTCCTATATACAAGAATATAACTACTATAATACTGCTCCTATATACAAGAATATAACTACTATAATACTGCTCCTATATACAAGAATATAACTACTATAATACTGCTCCTATATACAAGAATATAACTACTATAATACTGTCCCCTATATACAAGAATATAACTACTATAATACTGCTCCTATATACAAGAATATAACTACTATAATACTGCCTCCTATATACAAGAATATAACTACTATAATACTGTCCCTATATACAAGAATATAACTACTATAATACTGCCTCCTATATACAAGAATATAACTACTATAATACTGCTCTTATATACAAGAATATAACTACTATAATACTGCTCTTATATACAAGAATATACCTACTATAATACTGCTCCTATATACAAGAATATAACTACTATAATACTGCTCCTATATACAAGAATATAACTACTATAATACTGTCTCCTATATACAAGAATATAACTACTATAATACTGCTCCTATATACAAGAATATAACTACTATAATACTGCTCATATATACAAGAATATAACTACTATAATACTGCTCCTATATACAAGAATATAACTACTATAATACTGCCTCCTATATACAAGAATATAACTACTATAATACTGCTCCTATATACAAGAATATAACTACTATAATACTTCCTCCTATATACAAGAATATAACTACTATAATACTGCTCCTATATACAAGAATATAACTACTAAAATACTGCTCCTATATACAAGAATATAACTACTATAATACTGCTCCTATATACAAGAATATAACTACTATAATACTGCTCCTATATACAAGAATATAACTACTATAATACTGCTCCTATATACAAGAATATAACTACTATAATACTGCTCCTATATACAAGAATATAACTACTATAATACTGCTCCTATATACAAGAATATAACTACTATAATACTACCTTCTATATACAAGAATATAACTACTATAATACTGCTCCTATATACAAGAATATAACTACTATAATACTGCTCCTATATACAAGAATATAACTACTATAATACTACCTTCTATATACAAGAATATAACTACTATAATACTACCTTCTATATACAAGAATATAACTACTATAATACTGCTCCCATACTCTGGTTCTTGTCGTGCGCTTTGTATTCTTCCTGTTTTCATGATACATTTATATAATACTGCATACAGTGAGAGGACATTAGATTCCGAGTGCTGACAAGCAGAGCGACACCCGGGGGCCCCCGCCAAACCGCTCCTCTACGACCGCAATCGTCGCTTTTGGAAATTCCAGCAGATCGAGCGCGTCCAGGAACACAAATCGTTTCTGAATGTGAATAAGTTTCGAGCGGCTGCTGGAGGGAATCAGCCGAAAACTTCTTCCAAATCAGCGACAAAGGTCTTTATCAGACGGGTCCCCGAAGAGCGATTGGGCACGTCTGCCGCTGGAGGGGGCGATGAGCGGCACAACCCCGCCACCTGCTGGTCACAGCTCATACTGCAGCCGCCACACATGCTCCACCAATTCTACTAACCCCATGTGTTAGCATTGGGAATGATGGGGGTTGTCCTCCCTCTTGGCCTTGTTTATGTTTATTGTGGCAATCAGGCACACAGCCGGATAAATGGCGCTGCGATTAGCGTAACAGCCGACCGTTACGCAGCATTTAACCTCGTACGAAAATCTAATCCTTCCCTTATAAACCCCGGGATGCGGGCGGTGGGTGACACGATTATCTTACATAGAATCCAATAAGGGGGGTGGGGGGGGGGGGGGGGAGTGTTGCGTATTATTCGTAAAGCTTTGGCGTGGTGGCTCCCACAACCCGGAGGGCGGAACGTACTGAAAAAATAAAATAAATAAAAGCGAAACCTTACAGCTGCATACAGAGAGCAAAATCCAGAAAATAAAAGGCGGTAATGCAGAGACTGCGGCAATGGCGCCCAAGAGATTACAGCGAGAGATTAAACCCGTAAATCACATTCAGTCTCCACATTACAATCAGATGGCTCAGCGGGAACCGAGCAGGGCGGCGAATGGTGGAGGACGGGCGATAGACTGGGTACAACGCTTCATCGGGGGCAGGGTTTACCAAACAGGGGGCCTGCAGCTGTTGCAAAACTACAACTTCCAGCATATACTTGTAGTTTTGAAACAGCCGAATACTGAGTGCAGCTCTGGAGTATAATACAGGATATAACTCAGGATCAGTACAGGATAAGTAATGTAATGTATGTACACAGGGACCTCACCAGCAGAATAGTGAGTACAGCTCTGGAGTATAATACAGGATATAACTCAGGATCAGTACAGGATAAGTAATGTAATGTATATACACAGTGACCTCACCAGCAGAATAGTGAGTACAGCTCTGGAGTATAATACAGGATATAACTCAGGATCAGTACAGGATAAGTAATGTATGTACACAGTGATCTCACCAGCAGAATAGTGAGTACAGCTCTGGAGTATAATACAGGATATAACTCGGGATCAGTACAGGATAAGTAATGTGATGTATGTACACAGTGACCTCACCAGCAGAATAGTGAGTACAGCTCTGGAGTATAATACAGGATATAACTCAGGATCAGTACAGGATAAGTAATATAATGTATGTACACAGTGATCTCACCAGCAGAATAGTGAGTACAGCTCTGGGGTATAATACAGGATATAACTCAGGATCAGTACAGGATAAGTAATGTATGTACACAGTGACCTCACCAGCAGAATAGTGAGTACAGCTCTGGAGTATAATACAGGATATAACTCAGGATCAGTACAGGATAAGTAATATAATGTATGTACACAGTGATCTCACCAGCAGAATAGTGAGTACAGCTCTGGGGTATAATACAGGATATAACTCAGGATCAGTACAGGATAAGTAATGTATGTACACAGTGACCTCACCAGCAGAATAGTGAGTGCAGCTCTGGAGTATAATACTGGATATAACTCAGGATCAGTACAGGATCAGTAATGTAATGTATGTACACAGTGACCTCACCAGCAGAATAGTGAGTACAGCTCTGGAGTATAATACAGGATATAACTCAGGATCAGTACAGGATAAGTAATGTAATGTATGTACACAGTGACCTCAACAGCAGAATAGTGAGTACAGCTCTGGGGTATAATACAGGATATAACTCAGGATCAGTACAGGATAAGTAATGTAATGTATGTACACAGTGACCTCAACAGCAGAATAGTGAGTACAGCTCTGGGGTATAATACAGGATATAACTCAGGATCAGTACAGGATAAGTAATGTAATGTATGTACACAGTGACCTTACCAGCAGAATAGTGAGTACAGCTCTGGGGTATAATACAGGATATAACTCAGGATCAGTACAGGATAAGTAATGTAATGTATGTACACAGTGACCTCACCAGCAGAATAGTGAGTACAGCTCTGGGGTATAATACAGGATATAACTCAGGATCAGTACAGGATAAGTAATGTAATGTATATACACAGTGACCCCACCAGCAGAATAGTGAGTACAGCTCTGGAGTATAATACAGGATATAACTCAGGATCAGTACAGGATAAGTAATGTAATATATGTACACAGTGACCTCACCAGCAGAATAGTGAGTACAGCTCTGGAGTATAATACAGGATATAACTCAGGATCAGTACAGGATAAGTAATGTAATGTATGTATACAGTGACCTCACCAGCAGAATAGTGAGTACAGCTCTGGGGTATAATACAGGATATAACTCAGGATCAGTACAGGATAAGTAAGTACATCGGGGGGCATTTACTAATCTTTTACTATGTCGTCTGGTTTTTACCCTGTTTTTTTCTACTTCATTTTTGACTATGTGCGACAAATTTACTAAATTGTTGCACGGCATTAATAAATTTGGCACACATAGGCAAAAGTGGGAAATTTACTTCATGTAGTAGAAAAAATAGTCTGTTCCTTTTTCCTGCTGTCTGAATAGGTTTGGCTGCTGGTTTCCTTCTGGATCTTTTGTTTTTGAGTTTTTTTTTTTAGCTTTTTCACCACATCTAAATAATTCAATAACTACAGTGGTCCCTCAAGTTACAATATTAATTGGTTCCAGGAAAACCATTGTAAGTTGAAACCATTGTATGTTGAGACCATAACTCTATGGAAACAGGGTAATTGGTTCTAAAGGCACCAAAATGTCATCCAAAAATAGGAAAAAGTGACAAAGAAAAATAAGTAGATAACTGATATAGATAAAGCAAATCCTTACATATAAAAGTAATAAAGATCTGCTGGGAGCTGTAAATCACTGTCTATGTCAGTGTTTCCCAAGCAGGGAGCCTCCAGCTGTTGCAAAACTATAACTCCCAGCATGCCTGGACAGCCAAAGGCTGTCCGGGCATGCTGGGAGTTGTAGTTTTGCAAAAAATGGGGCCACCCTGCTTGGCAAACACTGGTCTATGTAGAGGACAGGAGCTTCTTCAGGGGTCCTGTACAGTACAGGCAATGTCCAAAACAAGTAATGGAGTTGCCCTCACCTGGTGTCCAAAAGAGCAGCTAACCCTGATACAGGTAAAGTGTACAGAACATGTAATATCAGTCAGTGCATACACTTCAGTAATACAGGGGTTTTACCAGTGAATGCCCATTTTGATTGGTTGGTTCTTCCAGCCATTGACACGTTTTACAGATCTGGACTGTCTGTAGCATTGTATGTTGAGTCTGGTTTCAACTTACGATGGTCCAGAAAAGACCATTGTTTGTTGAAACTATTGTATGTTGAGGCCATTGTAAGTTGAGGGATCACTGTAAATTGTAGTCATGGCTCAGAAGTGGTAAACGGCGTTTAGTGTGTGTGTGTGTGTGTTTATTACATTTTTTTAACACAGTTTTTTTCTCCCTAAATGTACTTACACTTTTTTTTTTTTTTGGTTACTTCTTCTACAGATCTGTGTATCCTGTGGACTCCTTCGGATTCGGTGGACTACTTCGATGACCAGCGTTTTTCTTTGCTTGATGTTAATAAAATGGTTAACGAGGGCTTGTGGGGGAGTGTTTTTTGTAATAATTTTTTTTTAAAACCTGTTGTGTTTTATTTTTATTTTACTTTACTAGACAGGCTTAGTAGTGGAAGCTGTCTTATAGACTGAGTCCATTACTAAGCCGGGCTTAGCGTTAGCCACAAAAACAGCTAGCGCTAACCCCCAATTATTACCCCGGTACCCAACACCACAGGGGTGCCGGGAAGAGCCGGTACCAACAGGCCCGGAGCGTCAAAAATGGCGCTCCTGGGCCTAGGCGGTAACAGGCTGGCGTTATTTAGGTTGGGGAGGGCCAGTAACAATGGTCCTTGCCCACCCTGGTAACGTCAGGCTGTTACTGTTTGGTTGGTATTTGGTTGAGAATAAAAATAGGGGGACCCTATGCGTTTTTTTAATATAATTAATTATTTATTTAAAAGAAAAAAACGCATAGGGTCCCCCCTATTTTCATTCTCAGCCAAATACCAACCAAACAGTAACAGCCTGACGTTCCCAGGGTGGGCGAGGACCATTGTTACTGGCCCTCCCCAGCCTAAATAACGCCAGCCTGTTACCGCCTAGGCCCAGGAGCGCCATTTTTGACGCTCCAGGCCTGTTGGTACCGGCTCTTCCCGGCACCCCTGTGGCGTTGGGTACCGGGGTAATAATAGGGGGTTAGCACTAGCTGTTTTTGTGGCTAGCGCTAAGCCCAGGTTAGTAATGGACTCTGTCTATAAGACAGCTTCCACTACTAAGCCTGTCTAGTAAAGTAAGAAAAAAACACAACAGGTTTTAAAAAATTTTTATTACAAAAAACACTCCCCCACAAGCCCTCGTTAACCATTTTATTAAAATCAAACAAAGAAAAACGCTGGTCATCGAAGTAGTCCACCGAATCCGAAGGAGTCCACAGGATAAACGGATCTGAAATGAGAAGAAAACAAAAAAATGGGTTAGTACATTTATTATCACCTGCTCACACATCTCCCGCCCCGCACGACTACAACTGCCAGCATGCCCTTACAGTAAGGACATGCTGGGAGTTGTAGTTGTGTGGTGCAGGAGATGTGTGAGCAGGTGATAATAAATGTGACAAGCTTGTCCCCTGCCCCCAGCTGCAGGACTACAACTCCCAGCATGCCCTTACAGTAAGGTGGGGCGGAGGCCGGGCACAGTGTTTCCCAACCTGGGACTTGTAGTTTTGCAACATCTGGAGGCAACCTGGCTGGGAAACACTGGCCTAAAACAGTGTTTCCCAACCAGGGTGCCTCCAGATGTTGCAAAACTACAAGCCCCAGCATGCCTGGACAGTCAAAGGCTGTCTAGGCATGCTGGGAGTTGTAGTTTTGCAACATCTGGAGGCAACCTGGCTGCGAAACACTGCAATAAAACAGTGTTTCCCAACCAAGGTGCCTCCAGATGTTGCAAAACTACAAGTCCCAGCATGCCTGGACAGTCAAAGGCTGTCTAGGCATGCTGGGAGTTGTAGTTTTGCAACATCTGGAGGCAACCTGGCTGGGAAACACTGGCCTAAAACAGTGTTTCCCAACCAGGGTGCCTCCAGATGTTGCAAAACTACAAGCCCCAGCATGCCTGGACAGTCAAAGGCTGTCCAGGCATGCTGGGAGTTGTAGTCTTGCAACAACTGGAAGCACCCTGGTTGGGAAGCCTGCGCAACTTACCGGCTTCCGTAGGATCCAGCGCTGCACGACACTGCCGCGCGACGATCTCCGACAGCGATCGTCGCTGGAGCCTCGGAAGGGTAAGTGAACCTCTTCGCCGGTCCCCTTCAGCTGTTTAGTTTTGCAACAGCTGGAGGACTACAGTTTACAGACCACAAACCAGGGGTCTGCAAACTGTGGCCCTCCAGCTGTTGCAAAACTACAACTCCCAGCATGCCTGGACAGCCAATGGCTGTCCAGGCATGCTGGGAGTTGTAGTCTTGCAACATCTGGAGGCACCCTGGTTGGGAAACACTGTTTTAGGACAGTGTTTCCCAACAAGGGTGCCTCCAGCTGTTGCAAAACTACAACTCCCAGCATGCCCGGACAGCCAATGGCTGTCCAGGCATGCTGGGAGTTGTAATCTTGCAACATCTGGAGGCACCCTGGTTGGGAAACACTGTTTTAGGCCAGTGTTTCCCAACAAGGGTGCCTCCAGCTGTTGCAAAACTACAACTCCCAGCATGCCTGGACAGCCAATGGCTGTCCAGGCATGCTGGGAGTTGTAGTCTTGCAACATCTGGAGGCACCCTGGTTGGGAAACACTGTTTTAGGCCAGTGTTTCCCAGCAAGGGTGCCTCCAGCTGTTGCAAAACTACAACTCCCAGCATGCCCGGACAGCCAAAGGGTGTCCAGGCATGCTGGGAGTTGTAGTCTTGCAACATTTGGAGGCACCCTGGTTGGGAAGCTTGCGCAACTTACCGGCTTCCGTAGGATCCAGCGCTGCACGACAGTGCCGCGCGACGATCTCCGTCAGCGATCGTCGCTGGAGCCTCGGAAGGGTAAGTGAACTTCTTCGCCGGTCCCCTTCAGCTGTTTAGTTTTGCAACAGCTGGAGGACTACAGTTTACAGACCACACACCAGTGGTCTGCAAACTGTGGCCCTCCAGCTGTTGCAAAACTACAACACCCAGCATGCCCTGACAGCCAAAGCCTATGGCTCTCAGGGCAGGAGCCCGGGCTGACATTACAGTGCAGCCGCCCGGGCTCCTCATACGGTCTCCCCGCTACCACCCCCCCCCCCCCCTCCTCCCCTTGTCTCCCGCCCGCGCCGCTCAGCTCCCGCTGCTACAAGACTACAACTCCCAGCGTGTCCTCACTGTAAGGCCATGCTGGGACTTGTAGTCTTGCAACAGCAGACAGATGGGAGTTGTGTGGCGCTGGCAGGTGAGAGGGGGGGGATGTAAATCACTGCAGTGTCCCGGTAGCGCAGTGAGGGTAGCGGGGAGAAAGTATGTCGGAGCCCGGGCGGCAGCAGCTTTTCCTGCTCCATGTTGGAGCTGGAGTAAATTTAGTAAATTTTTATGGCCGTTGCGACAGTTTATTGCGCAACTGCGACTGTCTCAGTTAATAAATTCCTGACCACTGCAAGTAAAAACTGAAAACTTGCGTAAATTAAGCGGGAATTTTTTTTTTGACTTTCTAGCTCTTGCTAGGGAAAGTCGCACAATTTATAGGGTAGGCGCAATTGCGACAATTTTGCGCCAAAAATAGTCAGAAAAAACTGACTAAACCCCTTAGTAAATGCCCCCCATCGTGTACATCACCAAGGACAGGGAGCCATATATACAGGGATATGTCAGGGGAAGAATTATGGCTCCCGGCGAGGAAAGGAAATCAGGGTGAGGGTGCAGAGGGCGGTAAATATTAATGTGAGGACGTAGATCAGCTGAAGATTGAGCGCCGGGCTCAGTATGCGAGCAGCTGGGCCGGCGATTTATCTGAGGGGATGCTATCAGCAAAAGCGGAGAAATGGCGGCAACGTACAGATGCAATTATGATTCACAACTTATTTCTGTTGTCTTGTCCGATAACGATACATTGTAACGACAACCGCTGCGAGTGAACATTACTGGACTATTTACCAATCGGCGCAAAAGCGACAATCCAGTGTAGAAACTGGACTTCCATTTATGTTGCAGTATCGGAAGCTTCAACGTAAAAACCGTACAAACGCACGACGCCCGTATCGCTGCTGATAACACAGGCATTGCGCATTTTTTTCCAGCGCCGGCTGTCGCTCTTTAAGCTCCGCCCCTTTCCCCCGGCCGTAACTTAACTGCAGTGCGGATGTCATTCATACCGAACAATCCCAACCACCTGCGGCTCGGATCATGTACTAAGGAGTAAAATGACACGATAATTATAGGTGCAGCGCCCCAGATCAGGTGGAGGTAAGCGGTGAAATACGAGCCCGGACCCCCGACTCCACATCATTAAAGGGGAAGTACGCCCAGAAATAAAAGGGAAGAAATCTATGCGACAGCAGGGGAAAAAAATGTACATTACAGTATAAGAAAAGGATTTGTTTCCTTTATGTTAGTGTTTCCCAACCGGTGTGCCTACAGCTGTTGCAAATCTACAACTCCCAACATACCCGGACAGCCATTGGCTGTCCGGGTATGCTGGGAGTTGTAGTTTTGCAATAGCCTGAAGTATCACTCAAGATGTTGTATTATTTAATTTTTTACCCCATACTAATCTTACAGCGCCATCTGTTGTATTTTCAGCACAGCTACAGCAATGCATTTTAATACTGTAACTGGGTCGTGTGATCACAAGTCTGACCCACAAAAAATCATAGTGCATAATGTGTCAGAGGAAGTAACACCATCATCTATCAGATCTCTCCTGGCTACATCTACTATCTCTGTGGAATACGGATATATAGTAGTTTTACACCTCCCCTCCAGCTCTATCTGTATACTGCTTCTGCTATCTCTATGGGATCAGTTTAAATAGTAGTTATACACCTCCCCTCCAGCTCTATCTGTATACTGCTGCTGCTATCTCTATGGGATCAGTTTAAATAGTAGTTATACACCTCTCCTCCAGTTCTATCTGTATACTGCTGCTGCTGCTATCTCTATGGGCTCAGGATATAAAGTAGTTATACACCTCCCCTCCAGCTCTATCTGTATACTGCTGCTATCTCTATGGGATCAGGATACATAGTAGTTATATATCTCCCCTCCAGCTCTATCTGTATATTACTGCTATCACTATGGGATTGGGATATATAGTAGTTATACATCTCCCCTCCAGCTCTATCTGTATACTGCTGCTGCTATCACTATGGGATCGGGATATATAGTAGTTATACACCTCCCCCTCCAGCTCTATCTGTATACTGCTGCTATCTCTATGGGATCAGGATATATAGTAGTAATACACCTCCCCTCCAGCTCTATCTGTATACTGCTGCTATCTCTATGGGATCAGGATATATAGTAGTTATACACCTCCCCTCCAGCTCTATCTGTATACTGCTGCTATCTATATGGGATCAGTATATTTAGTAGTTATACGCCTCTCCTCCAGCTCTATCTGTATACTGCTGCTATCTCTATGGGATCAGGATATTTTAGTAGCTATACACCTCCCCAGATGCTTATTTCTGTTTTTGCCTCCATTTTTCAATTTTTTTTATGCCATTTGTGCAAATTATGGTAAAAAAGTGACCTTTTTACCACAATTTTTTTAAATCGCTATAAAACAGAACCAAAATGCAGTAAAAATGGAATGTGTAAACAGCCTGAAGACTTCGAATCTTCATTAAAACACCTCAATTGTTGTTATAGGTCAAATCCCTTTTACTTATGCATAGAACTACAAGAAAACACATCAAAACTGCACATGATGGGAACTGACAATATCCCACTTATGAATCTAATCAGTTCACCTGGGTGACCTCCAGCACCAGCAGCCTCATTATATGACCAGGTGCAGTGATAAGACTCCACCCCCCTCTCTCTGTAAAGTCATGGACTATGAATCAGTATGGCTAAAAACCTCATTCATGCCACATCATCTAAAACAGGTAAGCATAAGGCATACACAAGAACCTCTACATTATTCTCTTATAATAGACTATACTGCACTACATAAGCTTAAAGGGGTATTCCAGATTTATTTATTTTTTTAAATATATGTCAACTGGCTCCAGAAAGTTAAACAGATTTGTAAATTACTTCTATTAAAAAATCTTAATCCTTTCAGTACTTATGAGCTTCTGAAGTTAAGGTTGTTCTTTTCTGTCTAAGTGCTCTCTGATGACATCTGTCTCGGGAAACGTTATGGGGATTTGCTTCTAAACTGGGCGTTACTCGAGACAGGTGTCATCAGAGAGGACTTAGACAGAAAACAACAACCTTAACTTCAGAAGCTCATAAGTACTGAAAGGATTAAGATTTCTTTAATAGAAGTAATTTACAAATATGTTTAACTTTCTGGAACCAGTATATATATATATATATATAAAAGTTTTTTTCCTGGAATAACCCTTTAAGAACAAATTCTAGAGTGCTTCTTTAAAGGAGTACTCCACTTCCCCAGCGTTCAGAAGATTTTGTTCCGAAAAATGGGTGCGGGCTGATCGTGAGGACACGCCACACCCCTTCAATGCAAGTATATGGGAGGGGGCGTGGCGTCCGCCACGCCCCCTCCCATATACTTGCATTGAGGGGGTGTGGCCATGACGTCACGAGCAGCCCGCACCCAGCGTTCAGAACAAAATGTTCCGAACAATGGGGCAGTGGAGTACCACTTTAAGAAAATGACCCAAACTAAGTAGGAATTAGGTAGGTAAGTCGGAAAACCTAAGAGAGAAACGACTATAGACGGCAGCAACATAAAACCGCTGAGAGATCCATATCACAACTGTTGAGCTGTGAGCGGAGGATCCCTTTAAGGCTGTAAGCGGAGTGCCACCCCTGAGATCTATATACACGTAGACAGAAGCAAAAAAAGGACAAAATGTACTAGAAGCAAATCAACGATAAAAGTTAAAACAGAGAGCGCAGAATTACGGCGTGGTAATAATTTACGCGCTTTAAAAAAATTCCATCGTGGAGGCGGCGAAAATCCATCCGTGGCCCCGATGTGAAATATATGGGGTGAGGTACGTGGAAATACTGCGGCGGGCGGGAAAGAGAGATCTGTGTAAGACAAAGTGACATGTGACTAAGATTCATAAAAAAAAATGCGCAGCTGGGAAATGGCGACCCTCGCGCCCGTCTGGAGGTCCACATCACCCGCGACTCCGAGAAGCCCCATAAATAATAGGAAAGGCGTCAGGAAGAGATATGGACCCCAGCTGCTTCCTGCTGACACCCGCCATGAATCTCACTGCTCCGTATGCCGCTCGTGTCGCCGGGTCCTTGTTCTAGCTAAATAGATGTGTTCTTAGAGTCTACCACCAGGTCATGTGACCAACAGAACACAGCGCCGACACATAATAACACCGCCGCTGTCATATCTATTCTGATCAGTATTTATGAGTGTACACAGGGGCAGTATTATAGTAGTTATATTCTTGTATATAGGAGCAGTATTATAGTAGTTATATTCTTGTATATAGGAGCAGTATTATAGTAGTTATATTCTTGTATATAGGAGCAGTATTATAGTAGTTATATTCTTGTATATAGAAGCAGTATTATAGTAGTTATATTCTTGTATATAGGAGCAGTATTATAGTAGTTATATTCTTGTATATAGGAGGCAGTATTATAGTAGTTATATTCTTGTATATAGGAGCAGTATTATAGTAGTTATATTCTTGTATATAGGAGGCAGTATTATAGTAGTTATATTCTTGTATATAGGAGCAGTATTATAGTAGTTATATTCTTGTATATAGGAGCAGTATTATAGTAGTTATATTCTTGTATATATAGGAGGCAGTATTATAGTAGTTATATTCTTGTATATAGGAGCAGTATTATAGTAGTTATATTTCTGTATATACGAGCAGTATTATAGTAGTTATATTCTTGTATATAGGGGGCAGTATTATAGTAGTTATATTCTTGTATATAGGAGCAGTATTATAGTAGTTATATTCTTGTATATAGGAGCAGTATTATAGTAGTTATATTCTTGTATATATAGGAGCAGTATTATAGTAGTTATATTCTTGTATATAGGAGCAGTATTATAGTAGTTATATTCTTGTATATAGGAGCCGTATTATAGTAGTTATATTCTTGTATATAGGAGCAGTATTATAGTAGTTATATTCTTGTATATAGAAGCAGTATTATAGTAGTTATATTCTTGTATATAGGAGCAGTATTATAGTAGTTATATTCTTGTATATAGGAGGCAGTATTATAGTAGTTATATTCTTGTATATAGGAGCAGTATTATAGTAGTTATATTCTTGTATATAGGAGGCAGTATTATAGTAGTTATATTCTTGTATATAGGAGCAGTATTATAGTAGTTATATTCTTGTATATAGGAGCAGTATTATAGTAGTTATATTCTTGTATATATAGGAGGCAGTATTATAGTAGTTATATTCTTGTATATAGGAGCAGTATTATAGTAGTTATATTTCTGTATATACGAGCAGTATTATAGTAGTTATATTCTTGTATATAGGGGGCAGTATTATAGTAGTTATATTCTTGTATATAGGAGCAGTATTATAGTAGTTATATTCTTGTATATAGGAGCAGTATTATAGTAGTTATATTCTTGTATATATAGGAGCAGTATTATAGTAGTTATATTCTTGTATATAGGAGCAGTATTATAGTAGTTATATTCTTGTATATAGGAGCCGTATTATAGTAGTTATATTCTTGTATATAGGAGCAGTATTATAGTAGTTATATTCTTGTATATAGGAGGCAGTATTATAGTAGGTATATTCTTGTATATAGGAGCACTATTATAGTAGTTATATTCTTGTATATAGGAGCAGTATTATAGTAGTTATATTCTTGTATATAGGAGGCAGTATTATAGTAGATATATTCTTGTATATAGGAGGCAGTATTATAGTAGTTATATTCTTGTATATAGGAGACAGTATTATAGTAGTTATATTCTTGTATATAGAAGGCAGTATTATAGTAGTTATATTCTTGTATATAGGGGACAGTATTATAGAAGTTATATTCTTGTATATAGGGGTAGTATTATAGTAGTTATATTCTTGTATATAGGAGCACTATTATAGTAGTTATATTCTTGTATATAGGAGCAGTATTATAGTAGTTATATTCTTGTATATAGGAGCAGTATTATAGTAGTTATATTCTTGTATATAGGAGCAGTATTATAGTAGTTATATTCTTGTATATAGAAGCAGTATTATAGCAGTTATAGTCTTGTATATAGGAGCAGTATTATAGTAGTTATATTCTTGTATATAGGAGCAGTATTATAGTAGTTATATCCTTGTATATAGGGGCAGTATTATAGTAGTTATATTCTTGTATATAGGAGCAGTATTATAGTAGTTATATTCTTGTATATAGGAGCAGTATTATAGTAGTTATATTCTTGTATATAGGAGCAGTATTATAGTAGTTATATTCTTGTATATAGGAGCAGTATTATAGTAGTTATATTCTTTTACACAAGAGGCTGCGGTGTCGTTCTCTTGTTTGTACACTCCATATAGCTGTTCTTTGCCATCAGTCTCAGTAGGACACGCACAGTTATTAGTCGCAGACTGTCAGGTAATTAGTCCCTATGTAGTCGTCTCTGTAGACCGGAGACGCGGTTCTCAGACTGAACAGGTGGTGACACCTCCGCCCCTCCTGCACTCGCTCCTCCGTGGAGAGGTGTCTGTCTCACCATCCCTACATCTCATGAGAACTGACACTAAATCCTAAATCTAGTTAGCAGGCAGAGAGGCCAGCGCTGCAATCCGGGGATAATAGTGCGGTTATACAGATTAGAGGCGCCTCGCGTGGCGCATACATCGGACATTTCTACTGAATGTCTATTTGGTTATTGTCGATAATAAAAGCTGGAAAATGAGCGACCTGAATAAATCTTAAAAAAAACACTAAGGATAGATTCCTGCTCCCGACAGGTTTCTCCGACTTTTGTCTCACATCCTCGGTTGGCACCCAGCGTCTAATAATGAAGCTTTACCCAGCAGGACTCGGGAGCTTCCGACCGGCTGTCAGGACATACTGGAAGATGTAGTTAACAACTGGAGATCTCCTCTTTTTACAATGTCCCTATGACAATATATGTTGTCCTCTGCTTTGGTCCGGTCAGAGTTGTCATGTAGATGGCGATTGGGATCCTCAGGTTTTAATTGTTACATTGTATGTGTTGTAGCCTTTTATTCTTTCCCTCATAATCAACAGGGGCAGTTGTGTTATGCCGAGCACTCCGGGTCCCCGCTCCTCCCCGGAGCGCTCGCAGCGTTCTCTTATTCACAGCGCCCCGGTCAGACCTGCTGACCGGGTGCGCTGCGATATTGCTCCCAGCCAGGATGCGATTCGCGATGCGGGACGCGCCCGCTCGCGATGCGCATCTCGGCTCCTGTACCTGACCCGTTCCCCGTCTGTGTTGTCCCGGCGCGCGCGGCCCCGGTCCTTAGGGCGCGCGCGCACCGGGTCTCTGCGATTTAAAGGGCCACTGCGCCACTGATTGGCGCAGCAGGCCTAATCAGTGTCACCACCTGTGCACTCCCTACTTATACCTCACTTCCCCTGCACTCCCTCGCTGGATCTTGTTGCCATTGTGCCACTGAAAGCGTTTCCTTGTGTGTTCCTAGCCTGTGTTCCAGACCTCCTGCCGTTGCGCCTGACTACGATCCTTGCTGCCTGCCCCGACCTTCTGCTACGTCCGACCTTGCTCTTGTCTACTCCCTTGTACCGCGCTTATCTCAGCAGTCAGAGAGGTTGAGCCGTTGCCGGTGGATACGACCTGGTTGCTACCGCCGCTACAAGACCATCCCGCTTTGCGGCGGGCTCTGGTGAATACCAGTAGCAACTTAGAACCGGTCCACCGACACGGTCCACGCCAATCCCTCTCTGGCACAGAGGATCCACCTCCAGCCAGCCGAATCGTGACAAGTTGCTAACAGGACAACTACAAGGACAGGCGTTAGAGGAAGTCGGCACCTGGCCCGCCTCCGAGAAGGCGACTGTAGAGCAGATCTTTGAAGGACTGTACCAGGTATTTGAGTCCCATTCTCCGTCAGAGGTACGTCTCCGCTGTATGAAAGACAAAAGAAGCCGGGGGAGACCTTGAAAGCATATGCTGTGGCCCTACAGAATTACCTAGAGACTTTCCAAAAACTCGATGGTATAACTCACGAGCAGGGCAACAAGGTGTTAATGGACAGATTTGTTGATGGGGCTCATGAAAAGTGGGACAAAGCCCAGTTGTGAATGTTAGCAGTCCAAACCCCACCATGTCATTCCCCACTTTCAAGAGACTGGCTATCCAAGTGATTGAGTCCGGGACTGAGTTAGAGGGAGCTTGTCCACCTGTCCAACAACCACTAGGGGCGGTAGTCAGACCTATATCACCACCACCGTCAACAGCCCCCGCCCCAGTGTCACCTGCTTTGTCACTCACCGCAGCCTCAGATTTACAGAGTGTTAGGCAGGACATTGAACAACTGACTAAGGCTGTGAAGGAGCTTGCCACCCGGTCCGCCCCACCTGACTGTGAACCGCCCCTACATAGAAAACCTGCCCCTGCTCCCCGCAATTTCAACCCCTGCAACCCTCGTAGACCCCCAGGGACTCAAAGACCCTTTTGTACCTATTGTAATAAACCAGGACATTGTAAAGCACCGTGTTGGGATTTAAACGGATTTCCCCTGAGGTCGCGGACCGGCCCTCTGGAAAACAGTCATTAGGTCCAATCCCTGAACGACCAGTCAGGACTCTCACTTTATGTCGCCCCCTGTCCCTATGGAAAAATTATTGTAGAAGGTGTACCATTGGAGGCATTGATAGATACAGGGTCACAAGTGTCTACTATACCTAAAAAAAATTCTATATGAACTGGGATGCTCGTTTATTGTGTGAACCGGAGGATGTTAACTTCTGAGTAGTTGTGGGTAACAGGCAACCAGTCCCCAGACATGGATACTGGGAGCCAACCATTCAGTTGGGAGAGCATGTACTTAGCGGGCAGCGAGTGATTGTAACTAATGTATCAGATAAGGGGTCTGCTGAGTTTATATTGGGGATGAACATTATGAAAAACGGTTTTGTTGAAATAGTAGATGCCTTCGGGCTGTGCAGCACCACTTGAAAATTCTACAGGTGGAGCAGAAGTTTGCCAACAAGCAAGGTGAAATCTGCAGAGTTCGAGAACAAGACATCAGGTCGGTGACCTTACAACCCAACACAGAGACCATCATCTGGTGTCGTCCCAGAGTCAAAAATAGAGACTATCAAGCCCTGCTGGAGCCTCTGCAACTAGAAGACCCCCCTCTTGTCTGAGCTGCGAGGAGCCTTGTCACCGTTACCAACGGGAGAGTTCCAGTCCAGTTAGTCAACCTGTCTGATGCTGCTACTGTGTTACCCAAATACACCCCAGTAGCCCAGTTGTATCTCGTAGAGTTAAAGGACATCTTAACAGAACGTATGGTGGCCCGACAGCGTGCAGCCCAAGTGGCTGAAGGATCCAGTCCAAGTCCTCCCGAGCCCTGGTGGGCACAACTCCAAGTTGGAGACGACACTACCCCAGAGGAGCAAGTCAAGGTAGTCATCAATGTCACCAAATGGTACCATGAAGCTTTTAGCAAACACCCCACAGATTTTGGGCATACATCAATGATCCAACACCAAATCCTCACAGGCGACAGCCCACCTATCAAGGAAAGACACTGCTTCTATGTCGACTACCGGAAGCTGAACAATGTCACACATAAGGACGCTTATCCTCTGCCAAGGACCGAGGAGTGACTCACAGCCCTCAAGTCGGCTGCTTACTTCTCCACCCTGGACATAACCAGCAGACATTGGCAAGTGCCCATGGCCGTGGAGGATCGGGAGAAGACCGCCTTCATGACACCCATGGGACTGTTCATGTCTAAAAGTATGCCGTTTCGGCTATGAAATGCCCCTGCGATGTTTCAGTGTCCAATGGAAAGGTGCCTGGGCCATCTGAATTTTCAAAGTGTCCTATTCTACCTGGACGATGTCATTGTGTATTCTTAGTCCGACCAGGAGCACCTCAGTCATCTGTCAGACGTCTTCCAAGTCCTGATCAAGCATGGGCTGAAGATCAAGCAGTCAAAGTGTCACTTGCTTAAACCTCAGGTAAACTACCTTGGTCATGTTGTCAGCGCCAGGGGAGTCCAGCCCAATCCTTAAAAGGTGGAAGTTGTCAAGAACTGGCCAACCCCGCGCACGGTGAAAGATGTCAGGAGCTTCCTGGGATTTGCCGGCTACTACCGCAGCTTCATTCCCCACTTCCCCCAGATTGCAGAACCCCTCCCAGCTCTCTTACGGGGTATGGCGAAGGAGAACTACAATGGAAGGCTACCTGTTGAATGAGAGGAAGAGCAAGAGACAGCGTTCCGAGCTCTTAAACGTCTGCTGACAGAACCACCCATCCTGGCATATCCAGGCTACAGTCAGCCATTCTGGCTATATACTAATGCCAGTTTTGAATGTCTGGGAGCTGTCCTGTCCCAAGTCCAGGAAGGACAGGAGCGGGTACTTGGCAGTCATAACCTGCGAGGAGCAGAGAAGAACGATGCAAACTACAGCTCATTCAAATTAGAACTTCTCGCTTTGGTATGGGCCATGGCCGAAAAGTTCAAAGACTACTTGGCTGCCACACCATTTACTGTCCACACAGATAATGGCCCACCTGAACACCGCCAAGTTGGGTGCCATCGAACAACATTGGGCTTCAAGATTAGCCAATTATAGTTTCACCATCGAAAGTCAATGTCGATGTACTGTCTCAGATGACCCCTGTCGAAGATGTGTGGGAAGACGTGGAGATGCCCCCATTTTATCAACGGTTCATGAACCAAAATGTTGTGACCGCTCTTATGGAAGGCAAAAGTTCAAGAAGACCTATACACCTGGAAGACTCTTCAGGATGAAAGTCGAGTCATGGGGGATCTGTTGGACTACCTTCTGGCAAAAAAGGTACCAACCCGTCTATAACGGGCCCAGTGGGATTATGAGCTGAAACGTCTGTGGCGACAGAGGAAACAACTGTATATGCACAAGGGACTGTTGTACCAAAATTCCTTGGATCCGGTTTCTGGTGATTGATTTTATCAGATTCTGGTTCCCCAAAGAGACGCGGTGATGGTCCTCAACGCATACCATGATCAGTCGGGACACTTTGGAGTCCACAAGACCGAAGCTACTGTCAGGAGCAGATTCTATTGGATCGGAATGTGGAGCGACATTGAAAAATTGTGCGGTGAATGTGCAGTCTGTAACATCACCAAGAATGTGCACAAGGACGCAAGAGCACCCCTCCATTCCATCCAGAGTGAAAGGCCTAACCAGTTGGTTGCGCTAGACCATGTCAAGTTGTCTCCTACCCGGTCCGGGTACACTCATGCTCTCACCATGGTGGATCACTACATTAAGTGGGTTGTCGTTGTTCCTGTTAAAGACTTCACAGCCAAGACAGCGGCCCAGATGTTCTACTCCAATTGGGTGCAAACCCTTGGGTGTCCGGAGTCTGTCCTGACGGACCGTGGAACGGACTTCGAGGCCCAACTTTTCCAAGAGCTGTGTCAATTCCATGCTTTCAGTTCTAAAATCCTAAAATACCTGGAAAGCCCTTTTAATCACGGCATAATAAAAACATTCTGCAACGTTGTTGTATAGTCTGTATTTTAATTCTTATGCATTTTTAATACTCCAATATTTCCCAGAACTGTCGACCTCCCGAACACCGCAAAACTACAACTCCCAGCATACCCTAACAGCCTAGATCAGTGGTCTCCAGACTGTGGACCTCCCGGATGTTGCAAAACTACAACTCCCAGCATCCTTAGATCAATGGTCTCCAAACTGTGCATCTCCTGGATGTTGCAAAACTACAACTCCCAGCATGCCCCAACAGCGGAAATCAATGGTCTCTGAACTTACTACCTCCCAGATGCTGCAAAACTACAACTACCAGCATGCCATGACAGCTGTTGGCTGTCCGGGCAAGCTGGGAGTTGTAGTTTTACAACATCTGGATTTGCACCATTTTTCATACTCATCAGGGACTTTTCCCGGCATTCGCTGAACGTGTTCACCGTACCGCGGCGTGATCATGGCGGTTTCTCCGGGACTGTTATCTGACAGCGCTTCCTGATGAATATTTGAGGTGCTCTCAGCCTTTGCTTCTCTCTATTTTCTATTTTTTTTTTTTTTTTGTTCGTGTTCTACTCTCTGAATATCTATCGCGTTCTGGCGCCGTTTCTCGCCACTGAGTTTTTTTTTTCTTTCATATTCTCACTTGTTATGTGTTAACTCCCTTTCTGAGGTCACTTTTCATGTCTTTTTCGGGGTGGGTGTAAGTGAGAGGGATGTTTAGCTTGAGGCGATTCGCCGGCGCAGGGGACGTGTCAGCTCATCGCGCCAAACTGTTTAAGGTCCTTGATGCCTCTTTAAACATCTGTTGGGTGGAGATGAGCTCGGATCAGCCGCAGCCCCCTGAGGGATCGCCTCACATTCTGGACGACTGCCTGATCTCTCCGGCTCTTCACGGCCTCAGGATTTGTACAGAGTCGCTGCCTTAAAGGGCATTTCCACCCAGTGCATGTCTATGTGTGGGGAGACCTGGAGCTCCATGTACACATATTAAAGGACTATATCAGGATACAGGGCCTCAGAGACGCATTCCTATGGTAGAAGGTGACCCCCATTTGTCTATAAGATTAGATCCGGGGACTCTGGAGGCTGGGGAAGCAAGGAGAACTCACAGTCATGTCCTACAGAGATCTGGATCCATCTGACCAGGCCATGTTTCTCTATAGTGATCTGGATCCATCTGACCAGGACATGTTTCTCAATAGAGATCTGGATCCATCTGACCAGGCCATGTTTCTCTATAGAGATCTGGATCCATCTGACCAGGACATGTTTCTCTATAGAGATCTGGGTCCATCTGACCAGGACATGTTTCTCTATAGAGATCTGGATCCATCTGACCAGGTCATGTTTCTTTAGAGATCTGGATCCATCTGACCAGGTCATGTTTCTCTATAGAGATCTGGATCCATCTGACCAGGCCATGTTTCTCTATAGAGATCTGGATCCATCTGACCAGGACATGTTTCTCTATAGAGATCTGGATCCATCTGACCAGGTCATGTTTCTCCATAGAGATCCGGATCCATCTGACCAGGTCATGTTTCTCTATAGAGATCTGGATCCATCTGATCAGGTCATGTTTCTTCATAGAGATCTGGATCCATCTGACCAGGTCATGTTTCTCTATAGAGATCTGGATCAATCTGACCAGGACATGTTTCTCTATATAGATCTGGATCCATCTGACCAGGCCATGTTTCTCTATAGAGATCTGGATCCATCTGACCAGGCCATGTTTCTCTATAGAGATCTGGATCCATCTGACCAGGCCATGTTTCTCTATAGAGATCTGGATCCATCTGACCAGGCCATGTTTCTCTATAGCGATCTGGATCCATCTGACCAGGTCATGTTTCTCCATAGAGATCTGGATTCATCTGACCAGGTCATGTTTCTCTATAGAGATCTGGATCCATCTGACCAGGTCATGTTTCTCTATAGAGATCTGGATCCATCTGACCAGGACATGTTTCTCTATAGAGATCTGGATCCATCTGACCAGTCCATGTTTCTCTATAGAGATCTGGATCCATCTGACCGGGTCATGTTTCTCTATAGAGATCTGGATCCATCTGACCAGGCCATGTTTCTCTATAGAGATCTGGATCCATCTGACCAGGTCATGTTTCTCTATAGAGATCTGGATCCATCTGACCAGGACATGTTTCTCTATAGAGATCTGGATCCATCTGACCAGGACATGTTTCTCTATAGAGATCTGGATCCATCTGACCAGTCCATGTTTCTCTATAGAGATCTGGATCCATCTGACCGGGTCATGTTTCTCTATAGAGATCTGGATCCATCTGACCAGGCCATGTTTCTCTATAGAGATCTGGATGCATCTGACCAGGCCATGTTTCTCCACAGAGATCTGTATCCATCTGACCAGGCCATGTTTCTCCATAGAGATCTGGATCCATCTGACCAGGCCATGTTTCTCTATAGAGATCTAGATCCATCTGACCAGGACATGTTTCTCTATAGAGATCTGGATCCATCTGACCAGGACATGTTTCTCTATAGAGATCTAGATCCATCTGACCAGGACATGTTTCTCTATAGAGATCTGGATCCATCTGACCAGGTCATGTTTCTCTATAGATCTGGATCCATCTGACCAGGACATGTTTCTCTATAGAGATCTGGATCCATCTGACCAGGCCATGTTTCTCTATAGAGATCTGGATCCATCTGACCAGGCCATGTTTCTCTATAGAGATCTGGATCCATCTGACCAGGACATGTTTCTCTATAGAGATCTGGATCCATCTGACCAGGACATGTTTCTCCATAGAGATCTGGATCCATCTGACCAGGACATGTTTCTCTATAGAGATCTGGATCCATCTGACCGGGTCATGTTTCTCTATAGAGATCTGGATCCATCTGACCAGGACATGTTTCTCTATAGAGATCTGGATCCATCTGACCAGGCCATGTTTCTCTATAGAGATCTGGATCCATCTGATCAGGTCATGTTTCTCTATAGAGATCTGGATCCATCTGATCAGGTCATGTTTCTCTATAGAGGTCTGGATCCATCTGACCAGGCCATGTTTCTATATAGAGATCTGGATCCATCTGACCAGGACATGTTTTCTCTATAGAGATCTGGATCCATCTGACCAGGACATGTTTCTCTATAGAGATCTGGATCCATCTGACCAGGACATGTTTCTATATAGAGATCTGGATCCATCTGACCTGGTCATGTTTCTATATAGAGATCTGGATCCATCTGACCAGGACATGTTTCTCTATAGAGATCTGGATCCATCTGACCAGGACATGTTTCTCTATAGAGATCTGGATCCATCTGACCAGGCCATGTTTCTCTATAGAGATCTGGATCCATCTGACCAGGACATGTTTCTCTATAGAGATCTGGGTCCATCTGATCAGGACATGTTTCTCTATAGAGATCTGGATCCATCTGACCAGGACATGTTTCTCTATAGAGATCTGGATCCATCTGACCAGGACATGTTTCTCTATAGAGATCTGGATCCATCTGACCAGGACATGTTTCTCTATAGAGATCTGGATCCATCTGACCAGGACATGTTTCTTTAGAGATCCGGATCCATCTGACCAGGTCATGTTTCTCTATAGAGATCTGGATCCATCTGACCAGGACATGTTTCTCTATAGAGATCTGGATCCATCTGACCAGGTCATGTTTCTCTATAGAGATCTGGATCCATGTTTCTCTATAGAGATCTGGATCCATCTGACCAGGTCATGTTTCTCTATAGAGATCTGGATCCATCTGACCAGGACATGTTTCTCTATAGAGATCTGGATCCATCTGACCAGGTCATGTTTCTCTATAGAGATCTGGATCCATGTTTCTCTATAGAGATCTGGATCCATCTGACCAGGTCATGTTTCTCTATATAGATCTGGATCCATCTGACCAGGACATGTTTCTCTATAGAGATCTGGATCTATCTGACCAGGACATGTTTCTCTATAGAGATCTGGATCCATCTGACCAGGTCATGTTTCTCTATAGAGATCTGGATCCATCTGACCAGGACATGTTTCTCTATAGAGATCTGGATCCATCTGACCAGGTCATGTTTCTCTATAGAGATCTGGATCCATCTGACCAGGACATGTTTCTCTATAGAGATCTGGATCTATCTGACCAGGACATGTTTCTCTATAGAGATCTGGATCCATCTGACCAGGACATGTTTCTCTATAGAGATCTGGATCCATCTGACCAGGACATGTTTCTCTATAGAGATCTGGATCCATCTGACCAGGACATGTTTCTCTATAGAGATCTGGATCCATCTGACCAGGACATGTTTCTCTATAGAGATCTGGATCCATCTGACCAGGTCATGTTTCTTTAGAGATCCGGATCCATCTGACCAGGTCATGTTTCTCTATAGAGATCTGGATCAATCTGACCAGGCCATGTTTCTCTATAGAGATCTGGATCCATCTGACCAGGCCATGTTTCTCTATATAGATCTGGATCCATCTGACCAGGCCATGTTTCTCTATATAGATCTGGATCCATCTGACCAGGACATGTGTCTCTATAGAGATCTGGATCCATCTGACCAGGACATGTTTCTCTATAGAGATCTGGATCCATCTGTCCAGGCCATGTTTCTCTATAGAGATCTGGATCCATCTGACCAGGCCATGTTTCTCTATAGAGATCTGGATCCATCTGACCAGGTCATGTTTCTCTATAGAGATCTGGATCAATCTGACCAGGCCATGTTTCTCTATAGAGATCTGGATCCATCTGACCAGGCCATGTTTCTCTATAGAGATCTGGATCCATCTGACCAGGTCATGTTTCTCTATAGAGATCTGGATCCATCTGACCAGGACATGTTTCTCTATAGATCTGGATCCATCTGACCAGGCCATGTTTCTCTATAGAGATCTGGATCCATCTGACCAGGCCATGTTTCTCTATAGAGATCTGGATCCAGGGGGGTCAAGAGGGACATATCTGAATACTAGGGGGACGATGCTACCTTTCCACCTAACTAGCTGGCTACTTAACTTCCTACCTACCTACTGTGTGGTATATTCCTACTTAATGGGGGACCTACTACTTACCTTCCCCACTTTAAATGTGTGGGACACCTAAGGGGGTATTCTAACAGTTTTGGGGGCCTATAAATGGGAAGACTGTGTAGAGATGGGGGGAGGCACTGAAAAAATGCGTCAGAATCAGGTGTTTTTATGGAGACTCCGCAGATCCATAACTTTCCCCGGCAGTGTCCTAGAAGTTGTGGTTGTTGTCTTCGTCCTTGTCACTTCTTGCCGTCTCTGTTTATTTGTCAGAGATGATGCGGAGCCTCTAATCCCTGCGCTGAGGATGATGAGACGATGTTCGCGCCGCCATGAAAACACCTCCAGCAAACACTCCCCAAGAACCCCGCTCGGCCGGGCGCCAAAATATATGCAAACAGATGCTCACTAATCCAAAATGTGTCAGATTAACCGTGCGGCCGGGGCGGCTCATTGTCATCTCCGGTGCAGGCGAGGAGTCAGTGATGGATCGGTGAGTCACACCTGATCATAGATCCTCCCAGCGGAGATTACAGAGAACCGGACACCGACCTCTTCAGGGGAATTCTGCTGCATTAAGGCAGTGGTCTTAAACTGTGGACCTCCATATGTTGAAAAACTACAACTCCCAGCATGCCCGGACAGCCAACGGCTGTCCGGGCATGCTGGGAGTTGTGGTTTTGCAACATCTGGAGGGCCACAGTTTGAGACCACTGCTTTAAAGTAACTGCAAAGCGGCTGAAACGGGGTCCAAATAAGCGCGACAAAGCCCCCATCAGCAACTAAACCCGAGCATATGACTTGTCACTCAACTTTCCACACACTCTGAATGACACTGGCATTGCATTATTACATAGAGTTATAGTAACTTCTCCTCTGACACACTGCAGAACTATGTTCGTGAAGCCGGAAGATCAGGATGAACAAATCTATAGATGAGGAATGCTAAAGTGTGATAGGGAAGAGCTCTGGAGTATAATACAGGATATAACTCAGGATCAGTACAAGATAAGTAATGTAATGTATGTACACAGTGACCTCACCAGCAGAATAGTGAGTACAGCTCTGGAGTATAATACAGGATATAACTCAGGATCAGTACAAGATAAGTAATGTAATGTATGTACACAGAGACCTCACCAGCAGAATAGTGAGTACAGCTCTGGAGTATAATACAGGATATAACTCAGGATCAGTACAAGATAAGTAATGTAATGTATGTACACAGTGACCTCACCAGCAGAATAGTGAGTACAGCTCTAGAGTATAATACAGGATATAACTCAGGATCAGTACAGGATATGTAATGTATGTACACAGTGACCTCACCAGCAGAATAGTGAGTACAGCTCTGGAGTATAATACAGGATATAACTCAGGATCAGTACAGGATAAGTAATGTAATGTATATACACAGTGACCTCACCAGCAGAATAGTGAGTACAGCTCTGGAGTATAATACAGGATATAACTCAGGATCAGTACAGGATATGTAATGTATGTACACAGTGACCTCACCAGCAGAATAGTGAGTACAGCTCTGGAGTATAATACAGGATATAACTCAGGATCAGTACAGGATAAGTAATGTAATGTATGTACACAGTGACCTCACCAGCAGAATAGTGAGTACAGCTCTGGAGTATAATACAGGATATAACTCAGGATCAGTACAGGATAAGTAATGTAATGTATGTACACAGTGATCTCACCAGCAGAATAGTGAGTACAGCTCTGGAGTATAATACAGGGTATAACTCAGGATCAGTACAGGATAAGTAATGTAATGTATGTACACAGTGACCTCACCAGCAGAATAGTGAGTACAGCTCTGGAGTATAATACAGGGTATAACTCAGGATCAGTACAGGATAAGTAATGTAATGTATGTACACAGTGACCTCACCAGCAGAATAGTGAGTACAGCTCTGGGGTATAATACAGGATATAACTCAGGATCAGTACAGGATAAGTAATGTAATGTATGTACACAGTGATCTCACCAGCAGAATAGTGAGTACAGCACTGGAGTATAATACAGGATATAACTCAGGATCAGTACAGGATAAGTAATGTAATGTACACAGTGACCTCACCAGCAGAATAGTGAGTACAGCTCTGGAGTATAATACAGGATATAACTCAGGATCAGTACAGGATAAGTAATGTATGTACACAGTGATCTCACCAGCAGAATAGTGAGTACAGCTCTGGAGTATAATACAGGGTATAACTCAGGATCAGTACAGGATAAGTAATGTAATGTATGTACACAGTGACCTCACCAGCAGAATAGTGAGTACAGCTCTGGGGTATAATACAGGATATAACTCAGGATCAGTACAGGATAAGTAATGTAATGTATATACACAGTGACCTCACCAGCAGAATAGTGAGTACAGCTCTGGAGTATAATACAGGATATAACTCAGGATCAGTACAGGATAAGTAATGTATGTACACAGTGATCTCACCAGCAGAATAGTGAGTACAGCTCTGGAGTATAATACAGGGTATAACTCAGGATCAGTACAGGATAAGTAATGTAATGTATGTACACAGTGACCTCACCAGCAGAATAGTGAGTACAGCTCTGGGGTATAATACAGGATATAACTCAGGATCAGTACAGGATAAGTAATGTAATGTATATACACAGTGACCTCACCAGCAGAATAGTGAGTACAGCTCTGGAGTATAATACAGGATATAACTCAGGATCAGTACAGGATAAGTAATGTAATGTATGTACACAGTGACCTCACCAGCAGAATAGTGAGTACAGCTCTGGAGTATAATACAGGATATAACTCAGGATCAGTACAGGATATGTAATGTATGTACACAGTGACCTCACCAGCAGAATAGTGAGTACAGCTCTGGAGTATAATACAGGATATAACTCAGGATCAGTACAGGATAAGTAATGTAATGTATGCACACAGTGACCTCACCAGCAGAATAGTGAGTACAGCTCTGGAGTATAATACAGGATATAACTCAGGATCAGTACAGGATAAGTAATGTAATGTATGTACACAGTGACCTCACCAGCAGAATAGTGAGTACAGCTCTGGAGTATAATACAGGATATAACTCAGGATCAGTACAGGATAAGTAATGTAATGTATGTACACAGTGATCTCACCAGCAGAATAGTGAGTACAGCTCTGGAGTATAATACAGGGTATAACTCAGGATCAGTACAGGATAAGTAATGTAATGTATGTACACAGTGACCTCACCAGCAGAATAGTGAGTACAGCTCTGGAGTATAATACAGGGTATAACTCAGGATCAGTACAGGATAAGTAATGTAATGTATGTACACAGTGACCTCACCAGCAGAATAGTGAGTACAGCTCTGGGGTATAATACAGGATATAACTCAGGATCAGTACAGGATAAGTAATGTAATGTATGTACACAGTGATCTCACCAGCAGAATAGTGAGTACAGCACTGGAGTATAATACAGGATATAACTCAGGATCAGTACAGGATAAGTAATGTAATGTACACAGTGACCTCACCAGCAGAATAGTGAGTACAGCTCTGGAGTATAATACAGGATATAACTCAGGATCAGTACAGGATAAGTAATGTATGTACACAGTGATCTCACCAGCAGAATAGTGAGTACAGCTCTGGAGTATAATACAGGGTATAACTCAGGATCAGTACAGGATAAGTAATGTAATGTATGTACACAGTGACCTCACCAGCAGAATAGTGAGTACAGCTCTGGGGTATAATACAGGATATAACTCAGGATCAGTACAGGATAAGTAATGTAATGTATATACACAGTGACCTCACCAGCAGAATAGTGAGTACAGCTCTGGAGTATAATACAGGATATAACTCAGGATCAGTACAGGATAAGTAATGTATGTACACAGTGATCTCACCAGCCGAATAGTGAGTACAGCTCTGGAGTATAATACAGGGTATAACTCAGGATCAGTACAGGATAAGTAATGTAATGTATGTACACAGTGACCTCACCAGCAGAATAGTGAGTACAGCTCTGGGGTATAATACAGGATATAACTCAGGATCAGTACAGGATAAGTAATGTAATGTATATACACAGTGACCTCACCAGCAGAATAGTGAGTACAGCTCTGGAGTATAATACAGGATATAACTCAGGATCAGTACAGGATAAGTAATGTATGTACACAGTGATCTCACCAGCAGAATAGTGAGTACAGCTCTGGGGTATAATACAGGATATAACTCAGGATCAGTACAGGATAAGTAATGTAATGTATATACACAGTGACCTCACCAGCAGAATAGTGAGTACAGCTCTGGAGTATAATACAGGATATAACTCAGGATCAGTACAGGATAAGTAATGTATGTACACAGTGATCTCACCAGCAGAATAGTGAGTACAGCTCTGGGGTATAATACAGGATATAACTCAGGATCAGTACAGGATACGTAATGTAATGTATGTACATAGTGATCTCACCAGCAGAATAGTGAGTACAGCTCTGGAGTATAATACAGGATATAACTCAGGATCAGTACAGGATAAGTAATGTATGTACACAGTGACCTCACCAGCAGAATAGTGAGTACAGCTCTGGAGTATAATACAGGGTATAACTCAGGATCAGTACAGGATAAGTAATGTATGTACACAGTGACCTCACCAGCAGAATAGTGAGTACAGCTCTGGAGTATAATACAGGATATAACTCAGGATCAGTACAGGATAAGTAATGTAATGTATATACACAGTGACCTCACCAGCAGAATAGTGAGTACAGCTCTGGAGTATAATACAGGATATAACTCAGGATCAGTACAGGATAAGTAATGTAATGTATGTACACAGTGACCTCACCAGCAGAATAGTGAGTACAGCTCTGGGGTATAATACAGGATATAACTCAGGATCAGTACAGGATAAGTAATGTATGTACACAGTGAGGCTTACGTTTGTCCCCTTTTATACATCCCCCGTCTGTCCCGGTCCTATCACGAATGAGCAGCACACGAGTTCATATATAAATCCTCCTGTATCTGGTTCTGCCAAGCAGAAAGCACCTCAATATAATAGAGAGTTTTGGGGACAGTAATGGGGTGTAATACGGGCCCTGACCTGAATGTTTATTTCCTATATTAAAATAGTAACAATGAAATGTAATCGATAGAAAGAGACAATCTGCTCATAAAAAAAAAAAAGAGAGAGAGAGAGAAGATGACGTTATAGCCCCGCCCCCTCGTGACATCACACCCCGCCCCCTCATGGCGTCACACCCCACCCCCTCAATGCAAGTCTATGGGAGGGGGCGTGGCGCTGCCACGCCCCCTCTCATGGACTTGCATTGAGGGGGCGGGGCGTGACATCAGGAGGGGGTGGGGCTAAGACATCACAACAGTTTGTTCCAAACGCTGAGTAGTGGAATACTCCTTTAAGGGTACGTTCACACATACAGGATCCTGCGCAGATTTGATGGATCTGTAACTGCCGATTAGAAGCGGCGCTCAGCCATTTAGTTTGCATTGAAATCTGCAGCAGAAAATCCTGCGCATCAAATCTGCGTACGTGTGAACGTTGTCTAAATGTTAATTTGTTGGGTCTGTCAGTGAATAGAATTCTAGGCAGTTGGTTGCATTCTCCTTTCCTGCCAGCAGGGGGCGGTAGGTTATTGTGCAGTGAGGATGAGTAAGAAGGTGTAAGGGCTGAGTTATTAGTTGGGCCGGGCTGGGGACGACCAATGTGAGCCGGTCCCCGGAGCCATCTGCTGAGGCGTCTGCATCTGCCGCTCACAAGATCCTAATCCCGTCTCCAAGAAAGTCGCCAGCATGACGTGCAACAACAACAACATCCAAGGTAAAAAAAACTCCAGCAAAGTGTCCCTCTAAGAAGTCACTGAGTGGGTACGGGGGACCCCTTTAACCTTCCCCAGCCCCGGTGCAGACGCCTCATCCTGTCTCTCTCGTACACAGGTGGGAAAGCCTTTGGGCTCCTGAAAGCCCAGCAAGAGATGAGGTTGGACGAGATCAACAAGGTAAGGAGGGGGCGGCGGCGGTGGTGGGCACTGCAACTCCCAGCATGCCTTTTGCAACATCTGGAGGTCTGCAGTTTGGAGACCACTGTCTTGGGAGAAGAGGACGTCTGCTGGGTACAAGTTTAAAGGAGTACTCCAGCACTGAATAACTTATCTCCTATCTACTAAGTCACTGTTTTCCATCCAGAGTGCCTTCAGCTGTTGGTTGCCCGGACATGTTGGGAGTTGTGGTTTTGCAACATCTGGAGGTCCGCAGTTTGGAGACCACTGTCTTGGGAGAAGAGGACGTCTGCTGGGTACAAGTTTAAAGGAGTACTCCAGAACTTAATAACTTATCTCCTATCTACTAAGTCAACGTTTCCCAACAAGGGTACCTCCAGCTGTTGCAAAACTACAACTCCCAGCATGCCTGGACAGCTGTTAACATGCTGGGAGTTGTGGTTTTGTAACATCTGGAGGTCCGCTTTAGAGAAGAATGTCCTAGGAGATGAGGGTGTCTGCTGGGTACAAGTTTAAAGGAGTACTCCAGCACTGAATAACTTATCTCCTATCTACTAAGTCAGTGTTTCCCAACCAGGGTGCCTCCAGCTGTTGCAAAAATACAACTCCCAGCATGCCCGGACAGCAAACGGCTGTCCGGGCATGCTGGGAGTTGTATTTTTGCAACAGCTGGAGGCACCTTGTTTGGGAAACACTGACTTAGTGGGAGATGTTATGGTATCATGTTGTGTTAAAACTTTTTCAACTTACTTACAATTTACTTTTCTTGTGATATGTGGTGATATTACATGATATGTGGCGGTATAACATGATATGTGTGTGATATAACATGATATGTGGTGGTATAACATGATATGTGTGTGATATTACATGATATGTGTGTGATATAACATGATATGTGGTGGTATTACATGATATGTGGCGGTATAACATGATATGTGTGTGATATAACATGATATGTGTGTGATATAACATGATATGTGGTGGTATTACATGATATGTGTGTGGTATAACATGATATGTGGTGGTATAACATGATATGTGTGTGGTATAACATGATATGTGGTGGTATAACATGATATGTGGTGATATAACATGATATGTGGTGGTATAACATGATATGTGGTGATATTACATGATATGTGTGTGATATTACATGATATGTGGTGATATAACATGATATGTGGTGATATTACATGATATGTGGTGATATAACATGATATGTGTGTGATATAACATGATATGTGGTGATATAACATGATATGTGTGTGATATTACATGATATGTGGTGATATTACATGATATGTGTGTGATATTACATGATATGTGGTGATATAACATGATATGTGGTGGTATAACATGATATGTGGTGATATTACATGATATGTGGTGATATTACATGATATGTGGGGGTATAACATGATATGTGGTGGTATTACATGATATGTGTGTGATATAACATGATATGTGGTGGTATTACATGATATGTGGTGGTATTACATGATATGTGGTGATATAACATGATATGTGGTGGTATTACATGATATGTGTGTGGTATAACATGATATGTGTGTGGTATAACATGATATGTGGTGGTATAACATGATATGTGGTGGTATAACATGATATGTGGTGATATTACATGATATGTGTGTGATATAACATGATATGTGGTGGTATAACATGATATGTGTGTGATATAACATGATATGTGGTGATATTACATGATATGTGGTGATATAACATGATATGTGGTGATATAACATGATATGTGTGTGATATAACATGATATGTGTGTGATATAACATGATATGTGTGTGATATAACATGATATGTGGTGATTTAACATGATATGTGGTGATATAACATGATATGTGTGTGATATAACATGATATGTGTGTGATATAACATGATATGTGGTGGTATAACATGATATGTGGTGGTATAACATGATATGTGGTGATATAACATGATATGTGGTGATATAACATGATATGTGGTGGTATTACATGATATGTGGTGATATAACATGATATGTGGTGATATTACATGATATGTGGTAGTATAACATGATATGTGGTGATATAACATGATATGTGGTGGTATAACATGATATGTGGTGGTATAACATGATATGTGGTGGTATAACATGATATGTGGCGGTATAACATGATATGTGGTGGTATTACATGATATGTGGTGGTATAACATGATATGTGGTGGTATAACATGATATGTGGTGATATAACATGATATGTGGTGGTATAACATGATATGTGGTGATATAACATGATATGTGTGTGATATAACATGATATGTGTGTGATATAACATGATATGTGGTGGTATAACATGATATGTGGTGGTATAACATGATATGTGGTGGTATAACATGATATGTGGTGATATAACATGATATGTGTGTGATATAACATGATATGTGGTGGTATAACATGATATGTGGTGGTATAACATGATATGTGGTGATATAACATGATATGTGTGTGATATAACATGATATGTGTGTGATATAACATGATATGTGGTGGTATAACATGATATGTGGTGGTATAACATGATATGTGGTGGTATAACATGATATGTGGTGGTATAACGTGATATGTGGTGGTCTAACGTGATATGTGGTGGTATTACATGATATGTGGTGATATAACATATGTGTGTGATATAACATGATATGTGGTGATATAACATGATATGTGTGTGATATAACATGATATGTGTGTGATATAACATGATATGTGGTGATATAACATGATATGTGGTGGTATAACATGATATGTGGCGGTATAACATGATATGTGGTGGTATAACATGATATGTGGTGATATTACATGATATGTGTGTGGTATAACGTGATATGTGGTGGTATAACGTGATATGTGGTGGTTTAACGTGATATGTGGTGGTATTACGTGATATGTGTGTGAGATAACATGATATGTGGTGGTATAACATGATATGTGGTGGTATTACATGATATGTGGTGGTATAACATGATATGTGGTGATATAACATGATATGTGGTGGTATTACATGATATGTGGTGGTATAACATGATATGTGGTGGTATAACATGATATGTGGTGATATAACATGATATGTGGTGATATAACATGATATGTGGTGATATAACATGATATGTGGTGATATTACATGATATGTGTGTGATATAACATGATATGTGTGTGATATAACATATGTGTGTGATATAACATGATATGTGGTGATATAACATGATATGTGTGTGATATAACATGATATGTGGTGGTATAACATGATATGTGGTGATATAACATGATATGTGTGTGATATAACATGATATGTGGCGGTATAACATGATATGTGGCGATATAACATGATATGTGTGTGATATAACATGATATGTGTGTGATATAACATGATATGTGGTGGTATAACATGATATGTGGTGGTATAACATGATATGTGGTGATATAACATGATATGTGGTGATATAACATGATATGTGGTGATATAACATGATATGTGGTGGTATAACATGATATGTGGTGGTATAACATGATATGTGTGTGATATAACATGATATGTGTGTGATATAACATGATATGTGGTGGTATTACATGATATGTGGTGATATAACATGATATGTGTGTGATATAACATGATATGTGGTGATATAACATGATATGTGGTGGTATAACATGATATGTGGTGATATAACAGGACATGTGGTGGTATAACAGGATATGTGGTGGTATAACATGATATGTGGTGATATAACATGATATGTGGTGGTATTACATGATATGTGGTGATATAACATGATATGTGTGTGATATAACATGATATGTGGTGATATAACATGATATGTGTGTGATATAACATGATATGTGTGTGATATAACCTGATATGTGTGTGATATAACATGATATGTGGTGGTATAACATGATATGTGGTGATATAACATGATATGTGGTGGTATTACATGATATGTGGTGGTATTACATGATATGTGGTGATATAACATGATATGTGTGTGATATAACATGATATGTGGTGATATTACATGATATGTGGTGGTATTACATGATATGTGGTGATATAACATGATATGTGGTGATATAACATGATATGTGGTGGTATTACATGATATGTGGTGATATAACATGATATGTGGTAATATAACATGATATGTGGTGATATAACATGATATGTGGTGGTATTACATGATATGTGTGTGATATAACATGATATGTGTGTGATATAACATGATATGTGGTGATATAACATGATATGTGGTGGTATTACATGATATGTGGTGATATAACATGATATGTGGTAATATAACATGATATGTGGTAATATAACATGATATGTGGTGATATAACATGATATGTGGTGGTATTACATGATATGTGGTGATATAACATGATATGTGGTAATATAACATGATATGTGGTGATATAACATGATATGTGGTGGTATTACATGATATGTGTGTGATATAACATGATATGTGGTGATATAACATGATATGTGGTGATATAACATGATATGTGTGTGATATAACATGATATGTGGTGGTATAACATGATATGTGTGTGATATAGTACGGTGTAGTATTTGGGGAGTTGTAATCTACAATGTGGGGTGGGACTGCATAGATATAATATACTATACCCTGGGGTGGTAGGGTATCATGCGGTATTGTGTGGTGAGTTAATATTGTGTGATAGGATGGTTTGGACCCGCCAGCACGCTTCTGCTGCGCCATTCTGCACTACTATCTATAAGTCCTTATGGGATACAGAAACGCTCTATTTCCTATTGTATGATCATATTATGAGACCGTGGGATATAATATGATACAGTACGGTGTTATATTGTATGATGCTGTATCTTACAATATTACACCGTACTGTATCATAAAATATAACACCGTACTGTATCATACAATATTATACCATGCTGTATCTTACAATATTACACCGTACTGTATCATAAAATATTACACCGTACTGTATGGTATAATATTGTATGATACAGTACGGTGTTATATTGTACGATACAGTACGGTGTTATATTGTATGATACAGTACGGTGTTATATTGTAAGATACAGTACGGTGTAATATTGTACGATACAGTACGGTATAATATTGTATGATACATTACGGTGTTATATTGTATGATACAGTACGGTGTAATATTGTATGATACAGTACGGTGTTATATTGTATGATACAGTACGGTGTAATATTGTATGATACAGTACGGTGTAATATTGTATGATACAGTACGGTGTTATATTGTATGATACAGTACGGTGTTATATTGTATGATACAGTACGGTGTAATATTGTATGATACAGTACGGTGTTATATTGTATGATACAGTACGGTGTTATATTGTATGATACAGTACGTTGTAATATTGTATGATACAGTAAGGTGTAATATTGTATGATACAGTACGGTGTAATATTGTACGATACAGTACGGTGTAATATTGTACGATATAGTATGGTGTAATATTGTACGATACAGTATTGTGTAATATTGTAGGATACAGTACGGTGTAATATTGTACGATACAGCACGGTGTAATATTGTACGATACAGTACGGTGTAATATTGTACGATACAGTATGGTGTAATATTGTACGATACAGTACGGTGTAATATTTTAGGATACAGTATGGTGTAATATTTTAGGATACAGTATGGTGTAATATTTTAGGATACAGTACGGTGTAATATTGTACGATACAGTACGGTGTAATATTGTACGATACAGTACGGTGTAATATTGTACGGTACAGAACGGTGTAATATTGTACGGTACAGTACGGTGTAATATTGTACGGTACAGTACGGTGTAATATTGTATGGTACAGTACGGTGTAATATTGTATGGTACAGAACGGTGTGATATTGTATGGTACAGTACGGTGTAATATTGTATGGTACAGAACGGTGTAATATTGTACGGTACAGTACGGTATAATATTGTCCTGTCAGCCCCATGTCTCTTATGGGGGGTCCTGTCAGCACTGTCTCTTATGGGGGTCCTATCAGCACGGTGTCTCTTATGGGGGTCCTATCAGCACAGTGTCTCTTATGGGGGTCCTACCAGCACCGTATCTATTATGGGGGTCCTATTAGCACAGTGACTATTATGAGGGTCCTATCAGCACTGTGTCTATTATGGGGGTCCTATCAGCACTGTGTCTATTATGGGGGTCCTATCAGCACTGTGTCTATTATGGGGGTCCGATCAGCACTGTGTCTATTATGGGGGTCCGATCAGCACTGTGTCTATTATGGGGGTCCGATCAGCACTGTGTCTATTATGGGGGTCCTATCAGCACTGTGTCTATTATGGGGGTCCTATCACACTGTGTCTATTATAAGGGTCCTATCAGCACTGTTTCTCTTCTGGGGGCCCCTATTAGCACCATGTCTCTTATGGGGGCCCTATCAGTGTTTTGTCTGTATGGACGCCTCTTATGGGAGCCTCCAGGTCCCCTGGGATGTCGCTGCTGATGTACCTTTACCTGTTTAATACTCATCCTGCCCTTATCTCTGGATGTTCTATTCCCGATACACGCACCGCGCCAAAGATTACGCCTGAAAAACACAATCCCTGCAGCTATTTGTTAACATTAGCGGCTGAAGCCCTGGATGCGGCAGGTGATACAGACCGCGGCCATGAATTTATTCATGAAGGTTGTGCAGAGATTTCCCGCACCCGGCGTAGTGAATGCAGCATGCAGAGCGCCGCGTATCGCAGCGGGGGGCCATAAGGGAAGCCCCCTTTATATGGAAATAACACTTCAGTGGACAATGAGAAGCTGTACAACATTTCTAATATATTTTGTGTTTTAGTTCCTGTGCTTGCTGTCAGGGAATGGAGACATTCTTGTTTAAACCTTAGAGCACTGTTTCCCAAACAGGGTGGCTCCAGCTGTTGCAAAACTGTCCAGGCATGCTGGGAGTTGTAGTAGTGCAACAGCTGGAAGCACCCTGGAAAACACTGCCTAATTTTTTACTTTTCACAGCTGGGGGTTTGCTACAGTGCATCAGTCCTGGCAATCTTCTTCCACCTAAAGTCCTAGTTAAGAATATTTTCATTTACTGACCAAAAATTCTTGAAAATGGTAAAAAAAAAAAAATAATAATAAGTTGGCATTTTCTGCAAAAGTTGCAACTTAAAAAAAATATTTTAGACTCATTTGTGCAATGCAAAAAAAAAAAAAAGGTAATCTTTTGGCTATTTTAACCTGCATCTGGCCCCCATTCCCACTACCTAAATTCTGCCCGGACAAATTCGTACTTTGGAACCGGCGCTTAATGTCTGTGCGCAAATTAAGCACCGCCCCATTTACTACATGACTTCTCCATCTTGTTCAATCTTCTTGCAGAATCCAATTCCACGTCGGAACTTCAGTAGTGTAAACCACACAGCAGAATCCCAATGGGAGCCTGCTGCAAAAACAGAATTTTGAAATTTCGCGTAGAAATTCCGTAGAGTAAACCACGCAGCAGAATCCTATTTAATTCAATGGGAGCCTGCTGCGAAAAAGCAAAGTTTTGCGCGGAAATTCTGTAGAGTAAACCACGCAGCAGAATCCTATTTAAATCAATGGGAGCCTGCTGCGAAAAAGCGAAGTTTTGCGCGGAAATTCCATAATGTAAACCACGCAGCAGAATCCTATTTAAATCAATCGGAGCCTGCTGCGAAAATGCAAAATTTTGCGTGGAAATTCCGTACTGTAAACTGGTCCTTAATGTGGGTGGAGATTGGCGGCAGGCGCACAGACAGAGACATTTACCATCATTCATCTTGAAAAATTGCCGTGATATTGTAGCGTAAATCTACGTAATTGCCGTAAATTGCTGTAAATCTTCGCCCGCTCGTACCGGTATTCCGATTGCCTGGACTTCTACAGACCTTCCGGCTGAGCGGCAGTGCGGGAGTTAAACTGGCAGCGCAGCCACATTCCTGCCGCTTCTTCCTGGAGCACAGGGATAAGGAGCGCTGCTCTGAAGGTGACATGTGGAGGTCGCCGTAACGTCTCTACAGGTGACAGCGATAAGGGGCGCCGTACGCTATGATTCCAGTCCTGTGTATTTTTTATGCAGGAGACAGAAGTGGCTCGGGGCGAGCGGTGTCGGCAGCGATAAAACGAATGTATGAGAGGAGGCTCGGAGAACCTTGTCTTACGCACTTGTTCTATCACTCATAAGGAGATGACGGCGCCGCGCCGCGGGGGAGCTGCAAATGACTTCGGCTCAGGCGCACACTAAAGGAGTTCTCAGGTTTAATATAAAACGTAATGGCCCCAAACACAATAAAATAATCTACAGTCTCCTATGTGATCCAGACGCTCTCATATCTATCTGGACTTCTTATCTAGTCGCAGGTTGTGGCCTCTTCAGTCTTCAGAGCCGCAGCGATTCGTCACAGTACAGATCCCACGAGGTGCTGAAACGGTTCTGGAGGAGTATCGGCCCATGTGGTCAGGATCTCTCCTCACAGTTGTGGTATGGGGTGTGAGATGCAGGGCAGATGGAATTAAACTAGGGGCAAATGGCATTAATCTCTTGTATTCGTGACGCCAGGGTGTGGCTTATGAAATCACCTGAAAGTATACCGTTGGATCCTGGGCTAGGTGCGGGGGCAGTAATGACTCCGACACCAAGTTACGGACAACGGTAGCTTTACTGAGTGACAGATGGAACAGTCTAGACCAGTGGTCTTCAACCTGCAGACCTCCAGATGTTGCAAAACTACAATTCCCAGCATGCCCGGACAGCCGTTGGCTGTCCGGGCAAGCTGGGAGTTGTAGTTTTGCAACATCTGGAGGTCCGTAGGTTGATCACCACTGGTCTGTACAGTTGAGCCAGGGCCCACGGAGGTGACTTCAAAGACCTTAGGGCTTGCTGGGACTTGTAGTGGACTGGGACAATATTGTTGCAGGCCGTTCTGACTTAAAGGGGTTATCCAAGAAAAAAAAAGTTTTTTTTAAATATCCGCTGGCTCCAGAAAGTTAAACGAATTTGTAAATTACTTCTATTAAAAAAACTCTTAACCCTTTCAGTACTTATGAGCTTCTGAAGTTAAGGTTGTTCTTTTCTGTCTAAGTGCTCTCTGATGACACCTGTCTCAGGAACCGCCCAGTTTAGAAGCAAATCCCCATAGCAAACCTCTTCTAAACTGGGCGGTTCCCGAGACACGTGTCATCAGAGAGTACTTGGACAGAAAAGAACAACCTTAACTTCAGAAGCTCATAAGTACTGAAAGGATTAAGATTTTTTAATAGAAGTAATTTACAAATCTGTTTAACTTTCTGGAGCCAGTTGATATATATACATTAAAAAAAAAGTTTTTTCCTGGATAACCCCTTTAAGACAGATGACTTTAGCTGACTTGACTTGAGATTGACTATGCTGTGGTTGCAGTTTACTTGTAGAATTGTGTCTGCAGGACGGACTTGAGGTCTCCTATGGACTCCAGACACTCCTAGGACTTGACTGCACTGGACCTCAGCAAAGACTTAACTGGAAATCAAGAGAGCGAGCTAGTTCCTCCCAGGGCTTATCTGGGGGAGACTAGGACAGGTCCTATAGGTCACCCTGAGGTCACATGGTCACTGATACCTCATTGGGTTCCAATCACATGACACTGGTTAATCACATGTCAACTGTTCTTAAAGACATAACACTTCACAGGCATAATACACTGGATAACATGTATGCAAGTGAACATAGAAGGGGAACAGGTGCAGGGGGCCCGGGGGACACTGAAGGGAGGCTGCCTAACAGGACAGCAAGGGTACAAGACACAACTCCTGTACTGGGCCACCACACAGTCACATGCCATGGAGTCCTGACATGATCTGAACAGCCCCATTCCACCTCGTCCCAGAGATGTCTATAGGATTAAGATCTGGGGACTGTGAAGGATAAGGTGGAGCCGATCCATGATCTCTCCACAAAAATCTGGATCCATTGAAATCAGCCTATTTGACCAGGCCATGTTTCTCTATAGAGATCTGGATCCATCTGACCAGGCCATGTTTCTCTATAGAGATCTGGATCCATCTGACCAGGTCCTGTTTTTCTATAGAGATCTGGATCCATCTGACCAGGCCATGTTTCTCTATAGAGATCTGGATCCATCTGACCAGGTCATGTTTCTCTATAGAGATCTGGATCCATCTGACCAGGTCATGTTTCTCTATAGAGATCTGGATCCATCTGACCAGGCCATGTTTCTCTATAGAGATCTGGATCCATCTGACCAGGTCATGTTTCTCCATAGAGATCTGGATCCATCTGACCAGGCCATGTTTCTCTATAGAGATCTGGATCCATCTGACCAGGACATGTTTCTCTATAGAGATCTGGATCCATCTGACCAGGCCATGTTTCTCTATAGAGATCTGGATCCATCTGACCAGGTCATGTTTCTCTATAGAGATCTGGATCCATCTGACCAGGTCATGTTTCTCTATAGAGATCTGGATCCATCTGACCAGGACATGTTTCTCTATAGAGATCTGGATCCATCTGACCAGGCCATGTTTCTCGATAGAGATCTGGATCCGTCTGACCAGGACATGTTTCTATATAGAGATCTGGATCCATCTGACCAGGACATGTTTCTCTATAGAGATCTGGATCCATCTGACCAGGCCATGTTTCTCTATATATAGATCTGGATCCATCTGACCAGGTCATGTTTCTCTATATATAGATCTGGATCCATCTGACCAGGACATGTTTCTCTATAGAGATCTGGATCCATCTGACCAGGCCATGTTTCTCTATAGAGATCTGGATCCATCTGACCAGGACATGTTTCTCTATAGAGATCTGGGTCCATCTGACCAGGACATGTTTCTCTATATAGATCTGGATCCATCTGAACAGGACATGTTTCTCTATAGATCTGTATCCATCTGACCAGGACATGTTTCTCTATAGAGATCTGGATCCATCTGACCAGGACATGTTTCTCTATAGAGATCTGGATCCATCTGACCAGGCCATACAATACAGGGGACTACATTACATTTTTCTGAATGAGAATCTTAAAGGGGTTATCCACCATAAGATGATTTTAGTACTTACCTGCCAGGACTCGGTATTTCCTGTTGGATTTTGTTCTCTAAACTACACATCCCACAGTTCCATGCTTAAAAGTTTGAGATCACTTTCCTTCTCCCACACATGAGTCACCACACCCATTGAAACACAGTGTTTTCTAAACAAGGGGTCTACAGCTGTTGCTATATTGAAGCAGGACGGGCTCCCTCCGATCACCTGACTAGTGATGTCAGGTCTCGATGCACTGTAACATGGGAAAACCCGAGACATGAGTAATTTTGTATGCTGCTTAAATATTGGGGCAATAATCATAGAAGAATTGTGAGATCACTGTCACACACAGGTACAGACACTATATTATGGACTCTAACTTTACAGCCCCTGTAGCATAGTCAAATAAAATAAGATCCTGGAATACCCCTTTAAATGTAGCTAATTCCATACAGAGATGACAGCATTGTGTGTTACTGCATATATACACTTGGTGTGACCTCTGGGCGGCGGAGGACGAGTGACCGGGGGCAGATCCTATATCAGGCGATCACCAACCTGGAGGAAATTTGCATATTATCAGAGGTGGGAGGAGCAGACAGTGGGGGGCGCTGCCCATGGATGTGCTGCCCCTGACGCTCTTTCTGGACCTGTTTGGTAAAGGAAAGATATCTACGTTAAAGAATGGAGTCATCTTACAAAGGTCTCATTAGCGGCCATGACGTCTAGGTCACATGTGTCTGCGCTTCGCAGAAGGCGGCGACACGGCTTAGTCACATGACATGGGTCCAAAGAAATGTTGCTTTCAAAATTAAAAGCTTTGCAGCTTTCACTATCTCTGCTTTCTCTCAGTGAATTGAAATACTGTCTGTGCGCATTAAAGGGGTTATCCAGGGAAAAACTTTTTTATATACATCAACTGGCTTCAGAAAGTTAAACAGATTTGTAAATTACTTCTATTAAAAAAATCTTAATCCTTTCAGTACTTATGAGCTGCTGAAGTTGAGTTGTTCTTTTCTGTCTAAGGGTGCATTCACACTGCGGAATCTCCGCTCGCTGAATTCAGAGAGCGGAGATTCCGTCTGGCAACCGTCGACAAAAATACTTTGGCGCTAGGGCCGCGGGGCACTGAGCTGTCACCATTGACGGCTATGCAGTGCTTGCGGAATCCGCACAAAGAATGAACATGTTCTTTCTTTGCGCGGAGCAGTTTCAGTGGCGGAATTGTCCGCTGCTGAAATTCCGCAGTGTGAACGGGTCTCGCGGAGACATATTCACACTAATGTTAAGTTCACGCCATGGAATTCCGCTCGTGGAATTCCACGGGAATTCCGTAGTGTGAAGTACCCTAAGCGCTCTCTGATGACACGTGTCTCGGGAACTGTCCAGAGTAGAAGCAAATCCCCATAGCAAACCTCTTCTACTCTGTGCAGTTCCCGAGACAAGCAGAGAGGTCAGCAGAGAGCACTGTTGCCAGACAGAAAAGAAGAACTCAACTTCAGCAGCTCATAAGTACTGGAAGGATTAAGATTTTTTAATAGACGTAATTTACAAATTTGTTTAACTTTCTGGAGCCAGTTGATGAAGGAACACGTTAATTATTTCAATGGATTCCGCTCGGATATGGATTGACGCCTATGGGGACGGAGGTCCTTGCTGTGCCCGGAATATCTGCCCGTAATTTCTCCGTATTGTTATTGCGCCCTAAGTCCTCATCTAATACAGACTGATACATTTTACCTGCGCCGATACATTGTTACAACACTCCGGACAGGAGATGTTGATTTTGTCACCTTACTCTGGATACAATTGTAAAAAGTCGTCTGCTGTGAGAAGTATCAGTTCGAGAAAGAATTTCACGTAAACGAGATAAAAAAAAAACAGTGCGCGGCGAAAAGCAGCGTTTATGGGAAAAACTGCCGAATAATGAATTTCATAGAATCAGATCAGGCTGTGTTCACACGTTGCAGTTGCGTTGCAGCACTTGTGATTCCACGATACAGTGACGGTACTGCGACATTTCAACACAGCCTGGGGATCCTTCTCCAGAGGGGGTGCAGTGGGAACGGGCAGCCATATTGGTTGTCACACGGAAACGTATGTCGCCGCTTCTCTGCCTCAATTACGATATAACAGGATTAGCAATGGTTGTACAATGCGCCATTCCGCCACCGCTGAGCGACGGCTTGTTAATCACAGTGACTGAGATAATTACACGTATGATCGAGGGACGTCATGAACGCGACCCCGGTCCGGGACGCGGATGATCATGTGACAACCCCCGACCCGGAATGACCTGGATTAGATAAATCATCAGAGCCAGTGCATCTCCAGCTGTTGCAAAACTACAACTCCCAGCATGCCCGGACAGCCGTTGGCTGTCCGTGCATGCTGGGAGTTGTAGTTTTGCAACAGCTGGAGGCACGCCGGTTGGGAAACACAACCCTATAGTGTGTGCTGAAAGCATTGATACAACGTGCACAACAGGTGACTTATACAACTCCGCTTGAATGGAGCATTATCACCCCCCCTCCTCCTCCCGTGAGTCACCGGCCCGCACGCTACTCGCCATGAGGTGTAATTATAGATTACTACCGCTACTAATTATAGCAGGAAACGCTTTAGCACTTTTAAAACCGCGGCACACTGACAGCGCCGCGGCCCAGAGCTGCACTCTATATATTAATGACGCCTCCACCCTGTAAGACACAGGACGCCATCCGGCTACAAAGAGACGCAAATTTTGTTTTGCGTTATTTTATTTATTTGTAGGTGTAGGCCAGGTGTACTGGTCAGCACGGATCCTTTTAATAAATGCCGGCTAAGGCTGCATTCACACCACGTTTTTGGAATACAGTTCCCGTATCAGGTTTTTGATGAAAAACTGATTCCTCAAAACCTGACTAAACTGTATCAAAACCTGTGTACAAATTTCAACCCGTATACAGTTAAAAACTATATATGGTTTGAAAAATGATGTCCGGTTGACTCATGTTATTTTTTTGGGTTTTTTTTTTTTTTTAAAGAAAAAAACTTTATTCAAAATGGAGTGAAAAGTTTAAAACGTATAAAGTTTCACTTGTTTGATTGAAATTCCAAGAAAAAAACTGTGCAAAGTCAAAAACCGTATGATGAAAACCAGATGGAACAGTACGCACATACGGTTCTGTACAGTTTCCCATTAACTCCCATGTTAAAAAAAAAAAAAAAAAAACTTATACGGTTTAATACGGTTTTTCATCCGGACCAAAAGACGTGGTAGACTACGGTTTTGGGTACGGGTAAAAAACGTATAGGATGCAAAACGGACTAAACGGGATGATGCGTTTGACATACGGTTTGCAATGTTAAGTCAATGCATACGGTTTTCTATATGGTATCGTACATTTTTTAACTTGAAACCGTATACGGGAACTGTATAGCAAAAATGTGGTGTGCATGCACCCTAATGCTTACGTAGCTAATGTGGAGCGCGCCGGTTAGTCAGGCCGGGTCGCGGCTGCCTGCGCCTAGTCCCAGCTGGAGTGGTTGTTGCCCAAAATGGTGCCATTTAGGCAAAAAGACGTCATAAATCCAGTGTGTGAACTGTGCTCCGCGTCCACAAAACACCCACTGAATTCCCCTGGGCAGAAAGCCATACACACCTGCGAAAGTCGCATCATGAATTTGTCACACAGTGTGCGCCGCGACTTAGCAAAAATATATAGGCCGATTAGGGTCTTGATAAATGACCCCTTTGGGGTTTTTTTGGCATCTTTTTCTGCCCATACGAGTCTATGGGAGGGGAAAAACAGCCAAAACCTCTTGAAAAAGACGCCATTTTGAAAAACTGTCACTGAGCCTAAAAACGGCACTAAAAGGGTAAAAAAAAATATTTAAAAACACCCGTAAAACGCCACGTGGGCCTGGAATTCTGTATAACCTTACAGACTCCATGTTAACCTCTGGTCGTAGCACTTTTGGGCCAAAAAAACGCCATTTGGCGAGTCAAAGTGTCATATTGGAGGCCACATAAGGCTTTCCAGGACTCTCGGAAAGGTGGGTGACAACACCTGTGGGAGCTCAACCGGCAGCCATTTTGGTTGTCATAACTTTGTTATGAAATGGCGCCCCTATATGAAGTAATGTGGCTTGCCAGCTGTTGCAAAACTACAACTCCCAGCATGCCCGGACAGCCTTTGGCTGTCCGGGCATGCTGGGAGTTGTAGTTTTGCAACAGATGGAGGTACCCTGATAGGGAAACACTGTTTTAGAGGCTTTTGTGATGTGGGAATATTTGGGATTCCAGCCGGAGACAGGAGCCTAGATCCCTGGAGGATTCGAGCTCTGGGCTCCTTATAAGGAAAATGGCATCTACTGGAGGTGAAGCCAGGGCGAGGGAATAGAGGGCCCCATGGGTGACAACTGGCACAGAGGGAAGTCACCATAGCAACCAATTCAATCACTACTTTCATTTTCTAACTTACTGAGGGAAAGTGAAAGCTAGAATTTGATTGGTTGCTGTGGGTCTTGTAGTCGCGAATATAGACACCAGAGCCAATATGCAGTTGCCCATAGCAACCAATTAGTTGCACATGGTGTAAATTCTCTAAACTCGCTCATTTTTGCGCAGAAATGGGCGCGGCCTGGTTAAGGTTTTCTTATGTCTGGAAATAGTACAAACAAAAACCGGAGAGGTTTAACTTACCAACCAATCAGGTCACGTCGTACGTTTTCGAACCCGCGCTCAGACAATGACATCTTAGTGGTTGCTATAGCTGGGAGACATTGCCCATAGCAACCAACAGATAGAAATTTCCATTGACACAGTGAAATGTGGGATCGCGGTTGCTATGGAGGCCCCCTGTCAATGTGGGGGAGGTTGCCCATAGCAACCCATTAGGCTGACGCTGTGAAATCTCATTAGTTACTATAGGAGACTCCTGTAGTCATGTGACAACAAAATGGCGGTATTTCCGAAAGTCTTTTTTTTTTTCTTTTTCCGTACAATATACTTATCCGAATCTCTGCCAAAACTGGTGATATTTGAAGGGGAGAAAAAAGCTAAATGGAGCACGTTTCATACAGCCTTTTTATCTGGAGAATTGCGCCATTTTCTTTTTCACCATTCTTTGTTGGATACACGAGGCCTGAGTCGGTTATGGCTGCCCCCCCTCTCCACCTTACGTTATATTGTGGATTTACTATTAGGGGCATCAGCGTGGTTATTTTCTTAGTCACCGTATGTATCGGACCGCCATACGTTATCAGAGAAAATTCCTAATTCGTATCCTCTGGTGGAGAGATAGAATATTAGGCTTATCTGCGCTCCTGTTATCTGTCCTGTGTGGAGGAGAAGCGAGCAATCTGGTAATCTGTGAGGACCCGGCTGCGCCAATCTTCAACTTAAGGAAACTTTGACTGATAAATTCTATTTTTAAAGGTTCTTATTTTTAGACGTAGATGAAATGTCAAAGTCTGGGGAAGCGTTCGGTTTTAAGGCGGCCATCCAGCAACCGCCATTACGTCTCGGCAGTAGGCGTCACCAACCAGTCCTCCCATTCTCGGTGACGTGTAGATCCCAGCCTTGTTATGGCAGTGTCAGTCCTCACCCCAGTCCTGGCATTCTATTCACGAAGGTCGGGATTGATACGGCTATAACCCTCGCCCCCTGGTGCTCAAACATGGATGACGGTAAAATGTTTAGCCGCGTCGCTCGCCCCACGACCAGCATGGCACAGTGATTCGTACTGCTTTCAGGAGAGAACGGGGGATGGGTTGATATTGAGGAGTTTGTTCACGGATTTGAGGACATCGGAGCGTTCCCACAGTCTCGCTGTAGACCCCCCACCGGCAGTCGCCACCATACAAGAATAGGGGCTATGAATAGCTGAACGAGACAATGATGCGGCCATGTCCGAGAGACCGCTGTGCGTATTAATGTGTGCCGACCAGCAAAGAGAATAAGCCCGGGAGCCCGACTATTAACCCCTTCACACCCCACTGACCCCGGCCATAAACATTTGAACACATGCGCGGTAGCTTTGAAATTGTCCAGAAAGTTTGAGAGACATAAAAACGGATCCATTATTAAAAAATTATATATAAAATAATAATAATATTTGTTTAAAAAAGAAAACGAACAAAAATATGTAAAATTTTGCTACCAAACGTCTGCATACGACTTCAAGCCATCAGTTATAACAATACGTTTGACCGATGCGAAAAGTTCTTCACTATGCGCAACTTCAGTGAGTGGCGGAATTTTCTACTTACTGCTATAGCACCAAATAACGTGGAGTGGCGGCACACTTTCCTATGTACTCCATAGGGGTAGTCACCCAGCTTTGCTAGAGTCCTAAATGAAAGATCTGCCTAGGTGCGCATTCACTGCTCCCATGTAGTTGCATATTTAGTCAGATTTGAGACTCAGGAGTGCAGGAAAGCTGGGTGACAATCAATTTGGTGGCAGCAATTACAGTTTCCATATGGGTAGTAACCCAGCTTTTCTAGAGACATAGATGGAAGATCTGCCAAGGTAGGAATCCTCTGTTCCTATACAGTTGCACAGTTAAAGGGGTATTCCAGGAAAAAAACTTTTTTATGTTTTCAACTGGCTCCAGAAAGTTAAACAGATTTGTAAATTACTTCTATTTAAAAGATCTTAATCCTTTCAGTACTTATGAGCTGCTGAAGTTGAGTTGTTTTTTTCTGTCTGAGTGCTCACTGATGACACGTGTCTCCGGAACCGCCCAGTTTAGAAGAAAATCCCTCTGTTCCCATGTGGTTGGATAGTTAAAGGGGGACTCCGGTGAAAAACTTTTTTTTATTTTTTAAACAACTGGTGCCAGAAAGTTAAACAGATTTGTAAACTACTTCTATTAAAAAATCTTAATCCTTCCTGTACTTATTAGCTGCTGAATACTACAGCGGAAATTCTTTTCTTTTTTAAACTCAGAGCTCTCTGCTGACATCACGAGTACAGTGCTCTCTGCTGACATCTCTGTCCATTTTAGGAACTGTGCAGGGTAAAAGGAAATCCCCATAGAAAACATATGCTGTTCTGGGCAGTTCCTAAAATGGACAGAGATGTCAGCAGAGAGCACTGTACTCGTGATGTCAGCAGAGGGCTCTGTGTTTCAAAAAGAAAAGAATTTACACTGTAGTATTCAGCAGCTAATAAGTACAGGAAGGATTAAGATTTTTTTAATAGAAGTAAATTTACAAATCTGTTTAACTTTCTGGCACCAGTTGATTTAAAAAAAAAAAAAGGTTTTCACCGGAGTACCCCTTTAAGCAGCTTTGACACTAAGGAGTCCAGGAAAGCTGGGTGAGAACCCATGTAGAGGAGCATGTCCTGAATGACAAAGTTACTCAGCTATCCTGCTGCCACCTCTAGATTTGCAATGGAGATGTGGGAATGTTTTCAGAGCTGTAATGGGGGCCATACTAGTTGTCACCCAGCTTTTCCAGAAACAGATATAACTATGAAATGACTAAATAAGATAAATTACGGCTTCACGAGGCGACTCCAGGAATTATCTCTAGGACTTATCTACTTTTTTTATTGTAGGGAAAGCGTTGTGTTTGTTTCGCGCCCGCCGCTCGCTTCCTCATCACGTGGATTAAAAGATTTTTCTTTTTTTGGTTCCTGATTGTTTTTCTTGCTGATTAAAAGGGAAGTTATAAGAGGATCTGACATGAAAGAGAAGGAAGTAGAACAAGCATCATTATCTCCCCATAATAACCAATCACTACAACCCCCAATGTCAACCTGCAGCCCCGCACACCGCTATTAAAGGGATAAGAGACTAAACTGCGTAATGAGGGATTTATTATAGACATTTTCTTCCTGAATATAGAGAAGTCTATAATATTTGCAGGTGACGCTTCCTTTCAGTTTTATAGTGTTTTGGAAATCCTTACAATTACTAATCCATATAAGGGGGGGGGGCGCTGTTGCAAAGGCATCTATGAGAAAAATAGTTATCACTGACAGTGGTGAAAAGAGGTACTGCAAGCAATTAACATTGGAGTAAAATTTGGAAATATAATTCTGTTTTCTATTCTACAGGAATTTCTTGAAGACGAAAAGTACATGGACATGGAGGACATAGAGGAAAAACTGACAATGTCTAAAAGTAAGTGCAAAACCATAATGGTATAACCTAGGTATATACTGTATATAATATATATGTACAGCTGGTATAAGTTATATATCTCCTGTATATAGTGATATGGACCATGCTGGTATAACCTGGTATATACTGTATATAATATATATGTACAGCTGGTATAAGTTATATATCTCCTGTATATAGTGATATGGACCATGCTGGTATAACCTGGGTATATACTGTATATAATTATATATGTACAGCTGGTATAAGTTATATATCTCCTGTATATAGTGATATGGACCATGCTGGTATAACCTGGTATATACTGTATATAATTATATATGTACAGCTGGTATAAGTTATATATCTCCTGTATATAGTGATATGGACCATGCTGGTATAACCTGGTATATACTGTGTATAATATATATGTACAGCTGGTATAAGTTATATATATCTCCTGTATATAGTGATATGGACCATGCTGGTATAACCTGGGTATATACTGTATATAATTATATATGTACAGCTGGTATAAGTTATATATCTCCTGTATATAGTGATATGGACCATGCTGGTATAACCTGGTATATACTGTATATAATATATATGTACAGCTGGTATAAGTTATATATATCTCCTGTATATAGTGATATGGACCATGCTGGTATAACCTGGGTATATACTGTATATAATTATATATGTACAGCTGGTATAAGTTATATATCTCCTGTATATAGTGATATGGACCATGCTGGTATAACCTGGTATATACTGTATATAATATATATGTACAGCTGGTATAAGTTATATATCTCCTGTATATAGTGATATGGGCCATGCTGGTATAACCTGGTATATACTGTGTATAATATATATGTACAGCTGGTATAAGTTATATATCTCCTGTGTATAGTGACCATGCTGGTATAACCTGGTATATACTGTATATAATATATATGTACAGCTGGTATAAGTTATATATATCTCCTGTATATAGTGATATGGACCATGCTGGTATAACCTGGGTATATACTGTATATAATTATATATGTACAGCTGGTATAAGTTATATATCTCCTGTATATAGTGATATGGACCATGCTGGTATAACCTGGTATATACTGTATATAATATATATGTACAGCTGGTATAAGTTATATATATCTCCTGTATATAGTGATATGGACCATGCTGGTATAACCTGGGTATATACTGTATATAATTATATATGTACAGCTGGTATAAGTTATATATCTCCTGTATATAGTGATATGGACCATGCTGGTATAACCTGGGTATATACTGTATATAATATATATGTACAGCTGGTATAAGTTATATATCTCCTGTATATAGTGATATGGACCATGCTGGTATAACCTGGTATATACTGTATATAATATATATGTACAGCTGGTATAAGTTATATATCTCCTGTATATAGTGATATGGACCATGCTGGTATAACCTGGGTATATACTGTTTATAATATATATGTACAGCTGGTATAAGTTATATATCTCCTGTATATAGTGATATGGACCATGCTGGTATAACCTGGGTATATACTGTATATAATTATATATGTACAGCTGGTATAAGTTATATATCTCCTGTATATAGTGATATGGACCATGCTGGTATAACCTGGGTATATACTGTATATAATTATATATGTACAGCTGGTATAAGTTATATATCTCCTGTATATAGTGATATGGATCATGCTGGTATAACCTGGGTATATACTGTATATAATATATATGATGTACAGCTGGTATAAGTTATATATCTCCTGTATATAGTGATATGGACCATGTTGGTATAACCTGGTATATACTGTATATAATATATATGTACAGCTGGTATAAGTTATATATCTCCTGTATATAGTGATATGGACCATGCTGGTATAACCTGGTATATACTGTGTATAATATATATGTACAGCTGGTATAAGTTATATATCTCCTGTATATAGTGATATGGACCATGCTGGTATAACCTGGGTATATACTGTATATAATATATATGATGTACAGCTGGTATAAGTTATATATCTCCTGTATATAGTGATATGGACCATGCTGGTATAACCTGGGTATATACTGTATATAATTATATATGTACAGCTGGTATAAGTTATATATCTCCTGTATATAGTGATATGGACCATGCTGGTATAACCTGGTATATACTGTGTATAATATATATGTACAGCTGGTATAAGTTATATATCTCCTGTATATAGTGATATGGACCATGCTGATATAACCTGGGTATATACTGTATATAATTACATATGTACAGCTGGTATAAGTTATATATCTCCTGTATATAGTGATATGGACCATGCTGGTATAACCTGGTATATACTGTATATAATATATATGTACAGCTGGTATAAGTTATATATCTCCTGTATATAGTGATATGGACCATGCTGGTATAACCTGGGTATATACTGTATATAATATATATGTACAGCTGGTATAAGTTATATATCTCCTGTATATAGTGATATGGACCATGCTGGTATAACCTGGGTATATACTGTATATAATATATATGATGTACAGCTGGTATAAGTTATATATCTCCTGTATATAGTGATATGGACCATGCTGGTATAACCTGGTATATACTGTATATAATATATATGTACAGCTGGTATAAGTTATATATCTCCTGTATATAGTGAAATGGACCATGCTGGTATAACCTGGGTATATACTGTATATAATATATATGATGTACAGCTGGTATAAGTTATATATCTCCTGTATATAGTGATATGGACCATGCTGGTATAACCTGGGTATATACTGTATATAATATATATGTACAGCTGGTATAAGTTATATATCTCCTGTATATAGTGATATGGACCATGCTGGTATAACCTGGTATATACTGTATATAATTATATATGTACAGCTGGTATAAGTTATATATCTCCTGTATATAGTGATATGGACCATGCTGGTATAACCTGGTATATACTGTATATAATTACATATGTACAGCTGGTATAAGTTATATATCTCCTGTATATAGTGATATGGACCATGCTGGTATAACCTGGGTATATACTGTAAATAATATATATGTACAGCTGGTATAAGTTATATATCTCCTGTATATAGTGATATGGACCATGCTGGTATAACCTGGTATATACTGCATATAATATATATGTACAGCTGGTATAAGTTATATATCTCCTGTATATAGTGATATGACCATGCTGGTATAACCTGGGTATATACTGTATATAATATATATGTACAGCTGGTATAAGTTATATATCTCCTGTATATAGTGATATGGACCATGCTGGTATAACCTGGGTATATACTGTATATAATATATATGTACAGCTGGTATAAGTTATATATCTCCTGTATATAGTGATATGGACCATGCTGGTATAACCTGGGTATATACTGTATATAATTATATATGTACAGCTGGTATAAGTTATATATCTCCTGTATATAGTGATATGGACCATGCTGGTATAACCTGGGTATATACTGTATATAATTATATATGTACAGCTGGTATAAGTTATATATCTCCTGTATATAGTGATATGGACAATGCTGGTATATCCTGGTATATACTGTATATAATATATATGTACAGCTGGTATAAGTTATATATCTCCTGTATATAGTGATATGGACCATGCTGGTATAACCTGGTATATACTGTGTATAATATATATGTACAGCTGGTATAAGTTATATATCTCCTGTATATAGTGATATGGACCATGCTGGTATAACCTGGGTATATACTGTATATAATATATATGATGTACAGCTGGTATAAGTTATATATCTCCTGTATATAGTGATATGGACCATGCTGGTATAACCTGGTATATACTGTGTATAATATATATGTACAGCTGGTATAAGTTATATATCTCCTGTATATAGTGATATGGACCATGCTGGTATAACCTGGTATATACTGTATATAATATATATGTACAGCTGGTATAAGTTATATATCTCCTGTATATAGTGATATGGACCATGCTGATATAACCTGGTATATACTGTATATAATATATATGATGTACAGCTGGTATAAGTTATATATCTCCTGTATATAGTGATATGGACCATGCTGGTATAACCTGGGTATATACTGTATATAATTATATATGTACAGCTGGTATAAGTTATTTATCTCCTGTATATAGTGATATGGACCATGCTGGTATAACCTGGTATATACTGTATATAATTACATATGTACAGCTGGTATAAGTTATATATCTCCTGTATATAGTGATATGGACCATGCTGGTATAACCTGGGTATATACTGTAAATAATATATATGTACAGCTGGTATAAGTTATATATCTCCTGTATATAGTGATATGGACCATGCTGGTATAACCTGGGTATATACTGTATATAATATATATGTACAGCCGGTATATAGGGTCTCTCCTTGGGGTCGCCCTAATTCGGTGACATTTTGACTGTAGGTGGGGGAGTTATTTGCTGTCGCACACTGGGAGCCTTGACTTTCGTGGCCTCTTCTCAAAATTTCCTCAGTGCGGTTCCACAAGGTCCCTATTGTGTGGCCTCCAACGCCCTGCACTGGAACGCTCAGCTGTTCCATCCTCTGAGGCTGCAGTGCTGGATCCTGGAGAGGCCGGGAACCTTGAGCTTCCACTAGGGAAGGGATGAGTGAGGTCGGACGTGAAGCGGGGATGAGGTCCAGCAGGACAATAAGAGTCTTGTTACACATCTGCCGCTGATCTCCTGCTGGAAGCGTTAGCCACATGATGCTGCTCCTTGGGGGTTCACATAGTTTCCTTCATATCAATTTTATAGAGCATTTCCAGCCAGCAACGTAAGGAGCGCCAGATCGTGCATAATAGGGTGAGACTAGCACTGATGACATCATCATGCCTGGTGTAGTGACATCACACCCCAGAATAACACTGCTGACATCATCATGCCCGGTGTAGTGACATCACACACCAGAATAACACTGCTGACATCATCATGCCCGTTGTAGTGACATCACACCGCAGACTAGCACTGCTGACATCATCATGCCTGGTGTAGTGACATCACACCCCAGAATAACACTGCTGACATCATCATGCCAGTGTAGTGACATCACACCGCAGAATAACACTGCTGACATCATCATGCCTGGTGTAGTGACATCACACCCCAGAATAACACTGCTGACATCATCATGCCCGGTGTAGTGACATAACACCGCATAATAACACTGCTGACATCATCATGCCCAGTGTAGTGACATCACACCGCAGAATAACACTGCTGACATCATCATGCCCGGTGTAGTGACATCACACCGCAGAATAACACTGCTGACATCATCATGCCCCGTGTAGTGACATCACACCCCAGAATAACACTGCTGACATCATCATGCCCAGTGTAGTGACATCACACTGCAGATTAGCACTGCTGACATCATCATACCCGGTGTAGTGACATCACACCGCAGACTAGCACTGCTGACATCATCATAACCGATATAGTGACATCACACCATAGACTAGCACTGCTGACATCATCATGCCCAGTGTAGTGACATAACACCGCATAATAACACTGCTGACATCATCATGCCCGGTGTAGTGACATCACACCGCAGAATAACACTGCTGACATCATCATGCCCCGTGTAGTGACATCACACCCCAGAATAACACTGCTGACATCATCATGCCCAGTGTAGTGACATCACACTGCAGATTAGCACTGCTGACATCATCATACCCGGTGTAGTGACATCACACCGCAGACTAGCACTGCTGACATCATCATAACCGATATAGTGACATCACACCATAGACTAGCACTGCTGACATCATCATGCCAGTGTAGTGACATCACACCATAGACTAGCACTGCTGGCATAATCATGCCAGTGTAGTGACATCACACCACAGACTAGCACTGCTGACATCATCATGCCAGTGTAGTGACATCACCCCATAGACTAGCACTGCTGACATCATCATGCCCGGTGTAGTGACATCACATGCAGATTAGCACTGCTGACCTCATCATGCCAGTGTATTGACATCACACCATAGACTAGCACTGCTGACATCATCATGCCAGTGTAGTGACATCACACCATAGACTAGCACTGCTGGCATCATCATGCCAGTGTAGTGACATCACACCACAGACTAGCACTGCTGACATCATCATGCCAGTGTAGTGACATCACCCCATAGACTAGCACTGCTGACATCATCATGCCCGGTGTAGTGACATCACATGCAGATTAGCACTGCTGACCTCATCATGCCAGTGTATTGACATCACACCATAGACTAGCACTGCTGACATCATCATGCCAGTGTAGTGACATCACACCCACCATAGACTAGCACTGCTGACATCATCATACCCGATATAGTGACATCACACCATAGACTAGCACTGCTGACATCATCATGCCAGTGTAGTGACATCACATGCAGATTAGCACTGCTGACATCATCATGCCAGTGTAGTGACATCACACCATAGACTAGCACTGCTGACATCATCATACCCGATATAGTGACATCACACCATAGACTAGCACTGCTGACATCATCATGCCAGTGTAGTGACATCACACAATAGACTAGCACTGCTGACATCATCATGCCAGTGTAGTGACATCACACCATAGACTAGCACTGCTGACATCATCATGCCCGGTGTAGTGACATCACACCATAGACTAGCACTGCTGACATCATCATGCCCGGTGTAGTGACATCACACCATAGACTAGCACTGCTGACATCATCATGCCAGTGTAGTGACATCACACCATAGACTAGCACTGCTGACATCATCATGCCAGTGTAGTGACATCACACCATAGATTAGCACTGCTGACATCATCATGCCCGGTGTAGTGACATCACACCATAGACTAGCACTGCTGACATCATCATGCCAGTGTAGTGACATCACACCATAGACTAGCACTGCTGACATCATCATGCCAGTGTAGTGACATCACACCATAGACTAGCACTGCTGACATCATCATACCCGATATAGTGACATCACACCCCAGACTAGCACTGCTGACATCATCATGCCCGGTGTAGTGACATCACACCATAGACTAGCACTGCTGACATCATCATGCCCGATATAGTGACATCACACCCCAGACTAGCACTGCTGACATCATCATGCCCGGTGTAGTGACATCACACCATAGACTAGCACTGCTGACATCATCATACCCGATATAGTGACATCACACCATAGACTAGCACTGCTGACATCATCATACCCGATATAGTGACATCACACCCCAGACTAGCACTGCTGACATCATCATACCCGATATAGTGACATCACACCATAGACTAGCACTGCTGACATCATCATGCCCGGTGTAGTGACATCACACCATAGACTAGCACTGCTGACATCATCATGCCCGGTGTAGTGACATCACACCATAGACTAGCACTGCTGACATCATCATACCCGATATAGTTACATCACACCATAGACTAGCACTGCTGACATCATCATGCCCGGTGTAGTGACATCACACCATAGACTAGCACTGCTGACATCATCATGCCCGGTGTAGTGACATCACACCATAGACTAGCACTGCTGACATCATCATACCCGATATAGTGACATCACACCATAGACTAGCACTGCTGACATCATCATACCCGGTATAGTGACATCACACCATAGACTAGCACTGCTGACATCATCATACCCGATATAGTGACATCACACCCCAGACTAGCACTGCTGACATCATCATACCCGATATAGTGACATCACACCATAGACTAGCACTGCTGACATCATCATGCCCGGTGTAGTGACATCACACCATAGACTAGCACTGCTGACATCATCATACCCGATATAGTGACATCACACCATAGACTAGCACTGCTGACATCATCATACCCGATATAGTGACATCACACCATAGACTAGCACTGCTGACATCATCATGCCAGTGTAGTGACATCACACCATAGACTAGCACTGCTGACATCATCATGCCGTGTAGTGACATCACACAATAGACTAGCACTGCTGACATCATCATGCCAGTGTAGTGACATCACACCATAGACTAGCACTGCTGACATCATCATGCCAGTGTAGTGACATCACACCATAGACTAGCACTGCTGACATCATCATACCCGATATAGTGACATCACACCATAGACTAGCACTGCTGACATCATCATACCCGATATAGTGACATCACACCATAGACTAGCACTGCTGACATCATCATGCCAGTGTAGTGACATCACACCATAGACTAGCACTGCTGACATCATCATACCCGATATAGTGACATCACACCATAGACTAGCACTGCTGACATCATCATGCCAGTGTAGTGACATCACACCATAGACTAGCACTGCTGACATCATCATGCCAGTGTAGTGACATCACACCATAGACTAGCAGTCTGGATAACCCCCTTTAAAACTAACCCAACCTCCATAGGCCACTTGGCTAATCTGGAGTCACAGATCATAACTGTGTTGTAAGGGAGCAGAGCTGCAGTGCAAAGCATTGAGCCGCAACAAAAGCCGCTGCCTCTGATAAGACACGAGACAAGGTGGATTTCTTACCTTAAAGAGTACGTCTCATCATCTTATTAATTGTTATAATGCTCTCAGGTCACTGTCCCATCATGATAAACCCCCCCCCCCCCCCCGCCTTTATTTTTATAATTTTTTAGTTTTCTATCTTGATATTGCTCTGTATTCAGATTCACAGACTGGAAAGGGGCGTTCCCCAGCAGGAATGACATCATCTGAAACCATACAGGGGAGAACTTCCTCCCTCACTCTGCTACGCACAGCCCAGAGCAGTTCAGTGTGAGATGAGCTATGATTGGCTAAGGCTGCACACACACCCCTTAGCATTTCCTGCTTTTGGACTTCTGCCAGGACAGCAGGAGTCCAAAGTCTGTGCAAGAGATGGGGAGAAATGTGCTCTGGACAAGTAGGGAGACACCTAGTGGCAGATCTTTTAAACACAAAATATAGAAAGCTTAATTGTTTTTTTTTTTTTTTTATAAACAAAGAACATTATCTGGCTGTCTGGGCATGCTGGGAGCTGTAGTTTTGACACTACACTAGTGGTCTCTAAACTGTGCACCTCCAGCTGTTGCAAAACTACAACTCCCAGCATGCCCAGACAGCCAACGGCTGTCCGGGCATGCTGGGAGTTGTAGTTTTGCAACTACACTAGTTGTCTTCAAACGGTGGACCTCTGGCTGTCTGGGCATGCTGGGAATTGTAGTTTTGACACTACACTAGTTGTCTTCAAACGGTGGACCTCTGGCTGTCTGGGCATGCTGGGAATTGTAGTTTTGACACTACACTAGTGGTCTCCAAACTGTGCACCCCCGACTGTTGCAAAACTACAACTCCCAGCATGCCCAGACAGTCAACAGCTATCTGGACATGCAGGGGGTTGTAGTTTTTGCAACTACACTAATGGTCTCAAAACTAGACCCCGGGCTGTTGCAAAACTGCAATTCCCAGCATGCCCGGATAACTGTAGTGCTGGGAGTTGTAGCCATTGTGCCACAATGTAGCAGATGAATATTTACCTAAACACAGTGATGTCTCCACATACAGGTGATACATAGTGAACAGGAAACAATACACAGATACTATGTATAATGCATGGGCGGATCGGATATCAGCTGACATATCTATACCGACTCTGCTGTGGGCGTGACCGCGCTGATTCACCGCTGCTGGCGGCATTTGGATGGCGGTCGTAATGAGCATTTCCTGCAGTGATTGGCGATGGAGGATAAGGGAATTGTTCGCATTGTTCTATGGAGAATCACTATAATATCAGAATGTGGTATGAGGAACGGGCGTGCGCCAATCACCGAGAATGTATCATCCCAGAACACAATGTATCAATGTTGAAATGTATCAATGTCACAATGTATCAATGTCACAATGTATCAATGTTTACCTGTTGATTCATTCCATTCATCACCTTCCGCTTATTTTTTCTTCTAGAAAAATTCATGGAATTTGACTTAAACGACCAAGGAGAGATCGGTAAGTGACTTGACCGCCAGAGTATTGCATAACATGCGCCGCCATGACTGCTGGCACGTGGCTTCCTATCCAGCTTTTCCAGACTCCTGAAATGATAAGAGAATATTACCCTACAGATAAATGACCCCCAAATATACGAATATATATCCCCTGACGACCGTGTTACATGTGTGTTGGTTTTTGCTCCCTGCTAATCTGCTGACAACTCTTCTAGACATGATGGGGCTCAAGATGATGATGGAGAAGCTCGGGGTTCCCAAAACACATCTAGAGATGAAAAAGATGATCGCGGAAGTGACCGGAGGGAAAAGCGACACCATCAGCTACCGAGACTTCATGAAAATGCTGCTGGGAAAGAGATCTTTAATCTATAAAACGTAAGTGAGCCTCATATACTGCTATCATGCTACCTATACTACTATAATACTGCCCCTATGTGCACAAATATAACTACTCTAATACTGCATCTATATACAAGAATATAACTACTATAATACTGCCTCCTATATACAAGAATATAACTACTATAATACTGCCTCCTATATACAAGAATATAACTACTATAATACTGCTCCTATATACAAGAATATAACTACTATAATACTGCTCCTTTATACAAGAATATAACTACTATAATACTGCTCCTATATACAAGAATATAACTACTATAATACTGCCTCCTATATACAAGAATATAACTACTATAATACTGCTCCTATATATACAAGAATATAACTACTATAATACTGCTCCTATATACAAAATATAACTACTATAATACTGCTCCTATATACAAGAATATAACTACTATAATACTGCTCCTATATACAAGAATATAACTACTATAATACTGCTCCTATATACAAGAATATAACTACTATAATACTGCTCCTTTATACAAGAATATAACTACTATAATACTGCTCCTATATACAAGAATATAACTACTATAATACTGCCTCCTATATACAAGAATATAACTACTATAATACTGCTCCTATATATACAAGAATATAACTACTATAATACTGCTCCTATATACAAAATATAACTACTATAATACTGCTCCTATATACAAGAATATAACTACTATAATACTGCTCCTATATACAAGAATATAACTACTATAATACTGCTCCTATATACAAGAATATAACTACTATAATACTGCTCCTATATACAAGAATATAACTACTATAATACTGCCCCTATATACAACAATATAACTACTATAATACTGCTCCTATATACAAGAATATAACTACTATAATATTGCTCCTATATACAAGAATATAACTACTATAATACTGCCTCCTATATACAAGAATATATCTACTATAATACTGCTCCTATACACAAGAATATAACTACTGTAATACTGCTCCTATATACAAGAATATAACTACTACAATACTGTTCCTATATACAAGAATATAACTACTATAATACTGCCTCCTATATACAAGAATATAACTACTATAATACTGCTCCTATGTAAGATAACAATCACTGGGGTATTAGGGCGTCTGGCAGCAGCTGCTGTTTTCTTAGGGTAACACAACTCCTTGGTGCAGACATTGGGGGTCAGTTTTGGAGGAAAGCATCACCTGTGGTGATGAGTGAAGCGGAGCGGCAGCTGTCTGGCAGCGTCACATGTCTTGGCGGCACATCTGCTGCTGAACACTTGTCCTTCACCGCCATCCGTCCCACAAACACTTCACATTCCTGAGAGGGATCCGCTCATCAGCTGAACCTGGAGATGATAGAGTTAAAGATGGCAATTATTGCCTTCGGCTGTCCGGGCATGCTGGGAGTTGTAGGTTTGCAACAGCTGGAGACACTGGAGGCTTGGAAAACACTGCTCTAGTCACACTTAAAGCTGCTTCTGAGCTACCAGAACTTACAATGAAGAATTATGAACGCAGCTCCGGAGGTGACTAGAGTGTAGAAAAGGGGGCACATACTTATTCAGGGCAGAAAGGAATATAGGGGTCTGCACAGTCTATGATATTTTATACTCTAGACCAGTGGTCTTAAACCTGCGAACTTCCAGATGTTGCAAAACTACAACTCCCAGCATGCCCGGACAGCCAACGTCTGTCCGGGCATGCTGGGAGTTGTAGTTTTTCAACAGCTGGAGGCACCTTGCTTGGTCCACTGTTTAAAAAAGCACTGGTCTAGGCTGTCTGGGCATGCTGGGAGTTGTAGTTTTGCAACAGCTGAGGTCCACAGGTTGAAGACCACTGCTCTAGACAATTGTTTCCAAACAGTGTGCCTCCAGCTGTTGCAAAACTAAGCCAGGCATGTTGGGAGTTGTAGTTTTGCAACAGCTGGAGGCACACTGTTTGGAAACAATTGTCTAGAGCAGTGGTCTTCAACCTGTGGACCTCAGCTGTTGCAAAACTACAACTCCCAGCATGCCCGGACAGCCACGGCATGCTGGGAGTTGTAGTTTTGCAACAGCTGGAGGCACCTTGCTTGGCCCACAGTTTAAAAAAGCACTGGTCTAGGCTGTCCGGGCATGCTGGGAGTTGTAGTTTTGCAACAGCTGGATGTCCGCAGGTTGAAGACCACTGCTCTAGACAATTGTTTCCTAGCAGTGTGCCTCCAGCTGTTGCAAAACTAAGCCAGGCATGTTGGGAGTTGTAGTTTTGTAACAGCTGGAGGCACACTGTTGGTGCAACACTGCTCTAGTCACACTCAAAGCTACATAGATGACATTACCGGTTCCTTCCAGCTTGTAAGCCAACAGAACTCGCAATGAAGAATTATGAACGCAGCTCCGGAGGTGACTAGAGCATAAGACATAAGTAAAGCAAAGTAATAATAAAGTGACTGAACATTATATCAGGGCAGTATTTGCCTGCGTTGCGGATTCTCTGAGGCTCTGTGTACGGGGGTGACCCGGGGGTTAATGTTATTCATGCCTGGCACGTGTGGGCATCTCATTCCTCTGCATTGTGTAGGCTGCCCCGATGGTCGCTTGGAATGTGCGCTGTCATGTGACTCTCATATTACAGAGCGGCTGGCAGCGGCTGGTGGCAGGCTGGCTGCCCTCTCATGTGCCCGCTGCCAGGCGGATGGAGGCCGTGCGCCATGACACCCAGCTGTGGAGGCCAATGATGAGAGGCCAAAAAACCGAAAGCTTACACCGATACTCCAGTCACATCCAGAGCTGCTTACATCCGAAAGCTTACACCGATACTCCAGTCACATCCAGAGCTGCACTCACAATTCTGCTGCTTTTCTTTTAGCTCTCAGGCCTTGCAGCCTGACATTTTGTTGCTGATTCTGTGCAACTAGAGCATTATAGGGTATATTATGTGCAGCTCTGGATGTGAATAGAGTATAAAGTATCCCATTCTGCTGCTTTCCTGCTGTACAGCCTCACATCACATTGCTGATTCAGCGTCTTTATAAAGCTATGACTGGTATAGAATGCTATAAGGAATATTATGTGCAGCTTTGAATGTGACTAGAGTATAAAGTATCTCATTCTGCTGCTTTCCTAGCCCTCAGGCTGCGCTGCCTCACATCTCATTGCTGATTCAGTGTCTTTATAGAGTTATGACTGGTATAGAGCACTATAGAAAAATATTAGGGACAGCTCTGGATGTGAATAGAGTAGAAAGTAATTCATTCTGCTGCATTCCTATTAGCTCTCAGGCTGTGCAGCCTCACATCTCACTGTGTGCTTATACATTCTGCTGCTTTCCGGCTATACAGCAGTGGTCTCCAAACTGTGGTCCTCCAGATGCGCTTATACATTCTGCTGCTTTCCGGCTATACAGCAGTGGTCTCCAAACTGTGGTCCTCCAGATGTTGCAAAACTATAACTCCCAGCATGCCCGGACAGCCGTTGGCTGTCCGGGCATGCTGGGAGTTGTAGTTTTGCAACATCTGGAGGACCACAGTTTGGAGACCACTGCTGCACAGCCTCACATCTCAATGCTGTTTCAGTGTCTTTATAGAGCTATGACTGGTATAAAGCGTTATAGGGGATATTTAGTGCAGCTCTGGATGTGACTAGAGTATAAAGTAACTCATTCTGCTGGGAGTTGTAGTTTTGCAACATCTGGAGGACCACAGTTTGGAGACCACTGCTGCACAGCCTCACATCTCAATGCTGTTTCAGTGTCTTTATAAAGCTATGACTGGTATAAAGCGTTATAGGGGATATTTAGTGCAGCTCTGGATGTGACTAGAGTATAAAGTAACTCATTCTGCTGGGAGTTGTAGTTTTGCAAGAGCTGGAGAGCCTCAGGTTGGGGAACACTGCTGTAATATGTATGGGGTCTGTCAGGGCATGCTGGGAGTTGTAGTTTTGCAGACGCTGTAGAGCCGCAGTCTGAGCGTTTCCTTTCAGTTCCATATAAAGATCTATCAGGTAAAGAACGAGGATGTAACACATGACGAGATAATTACAGATCAGACTTTATTACTTGTTTACCTAATTACTGACCCATCACGTATCAGAGCCGCACCCGAGCTGTAGTATATAGCGTATCTATAAATATATACATAGAGGCGACTACTGACTAATCCAGGAAGAACAATATCTGCGCAATTGTGTCCCCGCCGCCAGCTCAGAACCCGTTCGACCACATGAGCGGCGCCTGATGCATCACAGAATGTACCACTGCTGCAGAGGTATCTAATCAGTGACTGCTGCCAGAGGTATCTAATCAGTGACTGCTGCAGAGGTATCTAATCAGTGACTGCTGCAGAGGTATCTAATCAATGACTGCTGCCAGAGGTATCTAATCAGTGACTGCTGCAGAGGTATCTAATCAGTGACTGCTGCCAGAGGTATCTAATCAGTGACTGCTGCAGAGGTATCTAATCAATGACTGCTGCCAGAGGTATCTAATCAGTGACTGCTGCAGAGGTATCTAATCAGTGACTGCTGCCAGAGGTATCTAATCAGTGACTGCTGCAGAGGTATCTAATCAATGACTGCTGCAGGGGTATCTAATCAGTGACTGCTGCAGAGGTATCTAATCAATGACTGCTGCCAGAGGTATCTAATCAGTGACTGCTGCAGAGGTATCTAATCAATGACTGCTGCCAGAGGTATCTAATCAGTGACTGCTGCCAGAGGTATCTAATCAATGACTGCTGCCAGAGGTATCTAATCAATGACTGCTGCCAGAGGTATCTAATCGGTGACTGCTGCAGAGGTATCTAATCAGTGACTGCTGCCAGAGGTATCTAATCAATGACTGCTGCCAGAGGTATCTAATCAGTGACTGCTGCCAGAGGTATCTAATCGGTGACTGCTGCAGAGGTATCTAGTCAATGACTGCTGCCAGAGGTATCTAATCAATGACTGCTGCCAGAGGTATCTAATCAGTGACTGCTGCCAGAGGTATCTAATCAATGACTGCTGCCAGAGGTATCTAATCAATGACTGCTGCTAGAGGTATCTAATCAATGACTGCTGCCAGAGGTATCTAATCAGTGACTGCTGCCAGAGGTATCTAATCAGTGACTGCTGCCAGAGGTATCTAATCAGTGACTGCTGCCAGAGGTATCTAATCGGTGACTGCTGCAGAGGTATCTAGTCAATGACTGCTGCCAGAGGTATCTAATCAATGACTGCTGCCAGAGGTATCTGATCAGTGACTGCTGCCAGAGGTATCTAATCAATGACTGCTGCCAGAGGTATCTAATCAATGACTGCTGCTAGAGGTATCTAATCAATGACTGCTGCCAGAGGTATCTAATCAATGACTGCTGCCAGAGGTATCTAATCAATGACTGCTGCCAGAGGTATCTAATCAATGACTGCTGCCAGAGGTATCTAATCAGTGACTGCTGCAGAGGTATCTAATCAATGACTGCTGCCAGAGGTATCTAATCAATGACTGCTGCCAGAGGTATCTAATCAATGACTGCTGCCAGAGGTATCTAATCAATGACTGCTGCCAGAGGTATCTAATCAGTGACTGCTGCCAGAGGTATCTAATCAATGACTGCTGCCAGAGGTATCTAATCAGTGACTGCTGCCAGAGGTATCTGATCAGTGACTGCTGCAGAGGTATCTAATCAGTGACTGCTGCAGAGGTATCTAATCAGTGACTGCTGCAGAGGTATCTAATCAATGACTGCTGCAGAGGTATCTAATCAGTGACTGCTGCAGAGGTATCTAATCAGTGACTGCTGCAGAGGTATCTAATCAGTGACTGCTGCAGAGGTATCTAATCAGTGACTGCTGCAGAGGTATCTAATCCACGACTGCTATCAGAGGTATCTAATCAATGACTGCTGCAGAGGTATCTAATCAGTGACTGCTGCAGAGGTATCTAATCAATGACTGCTGCAGAGGTATCTAATCAGTGACTGCTGCAGAGGTATCTAATCAGTGACTGCTGCAGAGGTATCTAATCAGTGACTGCTGTCAGGGGTATCTAATCAGTGACTGCTGCAGAGGTATCTAATCAGTGACTGCTGCAGAGGTATCTAATCAGTGACTGCTGCAGAGGTATCTAAAATACCTGCCAGGAGCTCTGCATATTCACTCTGGTCATTTATTGGATGACATGAAGCTTAGATACATTGGGGGAGATTCATCTGGGATTTAGACAGTCTACAGGTGACTTTTTCGTGACTTTTGCTTTAGAGGGTTTTTAGAACACGACTTTTCTCTGAAATGTGAGACGGCGCCGACCCCGAAGTCCGTGCGCAGAATTTATCAGGAGCCGTACGACTTTTGATAAATTCAGCGCACAATAGACCGGCCGGACCCTCTGTCTATACTGATGCGGAAATAGACATAATGATAAATCTCCCCCCCGTGTATCTAATGGTTCACATGTGATACTTATACATGGCAGCTCAGAGGACAGTATCACACATGATAGGATTAGATACAGCAGCTCAGAGGACAGTATCACACATGATAGCCTTAGATACAGAAGCTCAGCAGACAGTATCACACATGATAGGATTAGATACAGTGGCTCAGCAGCCAGTATCACACATGATAGCCTTAGATACAGAAGCTCAGCAGACAGTATCACACATGATAGGATTAGATACAGTGGCTCAGCAGCCAGTATCACACATGATAGGCTTAGATACAGAAGCTCAGCAGACAGTATCACACGATAGCCTTAGATACAGAAGATCAGCAGACAGTATCACACATGATAGGCTTAGATACAGCAGCTCAGCAGACAGTATCACACATGATAGGATTAGATACAGTGGCTCAGCAGACAGTATCACACATGATAGCCTTAGATACAGCAGCTCAGCAGACAGTATCACACATGATAGGATTAGATACAGCAGCTATGCAGACAGTATCACACATGATAGGATTAGATACAGCAGCTCAGCAGACAGTATCACACGATAGGATTAGATACAGCAGCTCAGCAGACATGCTGGGAGTTGTAGTAGTTTTGCACCACTGGGCTATCATGTGACCCTCTCTGTCTCTGCTAATTGGCTTCGGCTGTTAGGGCATGCTGGGGGTTGTAGTTGTGCAATAACTGAAAAGCCACAGGTAGGGGGCGCTGCTTCAAGGAATCTCAGTCCTATATAAGGAAACATGAGCCCTCAGCAGCACAGACCCTCATTGTCTCCGAGATGTGGGGAGTAACAGGTGTAGTGGAGCGCCCCCTCCTCCAGTGCTGGAATTCATCTTCTCTACAACATTTGGTTGTCACTCAGCTTTTCCAGACCCAGAAAAGTGGTTAAAGGGTTAATCCGGAATTAGAAAAACATAACTTTCTTCTTAAAGCAGCGCCACCCCTGTCCTCAGGTCATGTGCGGTATTGCAGCTCAGTTCCTTTGAAGTGTTTGGAGGCAAGTTGTAATACCAGACATGACCTGAGGACAGGGGTGGCGCTGTTTTTAGAAGAAATTATCTCTGTTTTCCTAACCCTGGGGGACCCCATTAATGGCTGCACAGGTTGTTGAGGTCCCTGGCGGGGGGGAGCGCAGCTGCTGGCAGCAGACACCGCACAATTATCGCCCCTCGGAGGAATTCTTGGGCGCAGACACAATTTGGCGAAAGATTAAATACGTCCTAAGACTCCAAGCGCAGTCACATGATCAGGTCTCCTCTGAGGAGCTGCAGGCGTACAGGTGAACCATGGGCGAGACGCTCCCTACAGGGTGTATAGCATCATTAACCCTTTCAGAGCCCACTGTTACCACCACTAAGTACTGGCGGTATTATGTGGGGGGGGCGGGCAGTTATGATGTAGTAACTATTATTTATAGAGGACACGTTACTATCACTATTATTTATAGAGGACACGTTACTATCACTATTATCTATAGGGGACACGTTACTATCACTATTATTTATAGGGGACACGTTACTATCACTATTATTTATAGAGGACACGTTACTATCACTATTATTTATAGGGGACACGTTACTATCACTATTATTTATAGGGGACACGTTACTATCACTATTATTTATAGAGGACACGTTACTATCACTATTATTTATAGGGGACACGTTACTATCACTATTATTTATAGGGGACACGTTACTATCACTATTATTAATAGAGGACACGTTACTATCACTATTATTTATAGAGGACACGTTACTATCACTATTATTTATAGAGGACACGTTACTATCACTATTATTTATAGAGGACACGTTACTATCACTATTATTTATAGGGGACACGTTACTATCACTATTATTTATAGGGGACACGTTACTATCACTATTATTTATAGAGGACACGTTACTATCACTATTATTTATAGAGGACACGTTACTATCACTATAATTTATAGAGGACACGTTACTATCACTATTATTTATAGGGGACACTTTAATATCACTATTATTTATAGAGGACACGTTACTATCACTATTATTTATAGAGGACACGTTACTATCACTATTATTTATAGGGGACACGTTACTATCACTATTATTTATAGAGGACACGTTACTATCACTATTATTAATAGAGGACACGTTACTATCACTATTATTTATAGAGGACACGTTACTATCACTATTATTTATAGAGGACACGTTACTATCACTATTATTTATAGAGGACACGTTACTATCACTATTATTTATAGGGGACACGTTACTATCACTATTATTTATAGAGGACACGTTACTATCACTATTATTTATAGAGGACACGTTATTATCACTATTATTTATAGGGGACACGTTACTATCACTTATTTATAGGGGACACGTTATTATCACTATTATTTATAGGGGACACGTTACTATCACTATTATTTATAGGGGACACGTTACTATCACTATTATTTATAGGGGACACGTTACTATCACTATTATTTATAGAGGACACGTTACTATCACTATTATTTATAGAGGACGCGTTACTATCACTATTATTTATAGAGGACGCGTTACTATCACTATTATTTATAGAGGACACGTTACTATCACTATTATTTATAGGGGACACGTTACTATCACTATTATCTATAGGGGACACGTTACTATCACTATTATTTATAGAGGACACGTTACTATCACTATTATTTATAGGGGACACGTTACTATCACTATTATTTATAGGGGACACGTTACTATCACTATTATTTATAGAGGACACGTTACTATCACTATTATTTATAGGGGACACGTTACTATCACTTATTTATAGGGGACACGTTACTATCACTATTATTTATAGGGGACACGTTACTATCACTATTATTTATAGAGGACACATTACTATCACTATTATTTATAGAGGACACGTTACTATCACTATTATTTATAGAGGACACGTTACTATCACTATTATTTATAGAGGACACGTTACTATCACTATTATTTATAGGGGACACGTTACTATCACTATTATTTATAGGGGACACGTTACTATCACTTATTTATAGGGGACACGTTACTATCACTTATTTATAGGGGACACGTTACTATCACTTATTTATAGGGGACACGTTAATATCACTTATTTATAGGGGACACGTTACTATCACTATTATTTATAGAGGACACGTTACTATCACTATTATTTATAGGGGACACGTTACTATCACTATTATTTATAGGGGACACGTTACTATCACTATTTATAGGGGACACGTTACTATCACTATTATTTATAGGGGACACGTTACTATCACTTATTTATAGAGGACACGTTACTATCACTATTATTTATAGAGGACACGTTACTATCACTATTATTTATAGAGGACACGTTACTATCACTATTATTTATAGAGGACACGTTACTATCACTATTATTTATAGAGGACACGTTACTATCACTATTGTTTATAGGGGACACGTTACTATCACTATTATTTATAGGGGACACTTTAATATCACTATTATTTATAGAGGACACGTTACTATCACTATTATTTATAGAGGACACGTTACTATCACTATTATTTATAGGGGACACTTTAATATCACTATTATTTATAGGGGACACGTTACTATCACTATTATTTATAGAGGACACGTTACTATCACTGTTTATTTATAGAGGACACGTTACTATCACTATTATTTATAGGGGACACGTTACTATCACTATGGGGGGGGAGGACATGTTGCTGCCAGTTTTATTTATGAAGAACACATTACTGGTATTAATATTAATAGCGGACACGTTACTGGCAGTAATATTTATGGAGGACACGGTACTAGCACTGTTATTGGCACTATTAACACTTTATAGTTCTGCCCTATACTTGTGGGTGGACTAAAGTCTTCATTTAGAATAGATTCTTGAATGGACATATTAGTGAACCATGCGCCCCTCTGAATCGCCTGCGCCCCTCTGTATCGCCTGCGCCCCTCTGCAGTGCCTGCGCCCCTCTGTACCGCCTGCGCCCCTCTGCAGTGCCTGCGCCCCTCTGTTATCGCCTGCGCCCCTCTGTAGTGCCTGCGCCCCTCTGTAGTGCCTGCGCCCCTCTGTAGTGCCTGCGCCCCTCTGTAACGCCTGCGCCCCTCTGTAACGCCTGCGCCCCTCTGTAACGCCTGCGCCCCTCTGTAACGCCTGCGCCCCTCTGTAGTCCTCTGTAACGCCTGCGCCCCTCTGTAACGCCTGCGCCCCTCTGCAGTGCCCGCGCCCCTCTGCAGTGCCTGCGTCCCTCTGTATTGCCCGCGCCCCTCTGCAGTGCCCGCGCCCCTCTGCAGTGCCTGCGTCCCTCTGTATTGCCCGCGCCCCTCTTCATTGCCCGTGCCCCTCTGCAGTGCCCGCGCTCCTCTGTAGTGCCCGCGCCCCTCTGCAGTGCCCGCGCCCCTCTGCAGTGCCCGCGCCCCTCTGCAGTGCCCGCGCCCCTCTGCAGTGCCCGCGCCCCTCTGCAGTGCCCGCGCCCCTCTGTAGTGCCCGCGCCCCTCTGTAGTGCCTGCGCCCCTCTGCAGTGCCCGCGTCCCTCTGCAGTGCCTGCGCCCCTCTGCAGTGCCCGTGCCCCTCTGTAGTGCCTGCGCCCCTCTGTATTGCCCGCGCCCCCTCTGTAAGTACCTGCGCCCCCTCTGTATCGCCTGCGCCCCTCTGTAGTGCCTGCACCCCTCTGTGGTGCCCATATTTGTTGTCACCCAGCTTTCCCAGATATAGTATGGGTGATGATCCTGACTGTGAGGACGGTGATTGGCTCTGATGTTGGGCGGCGGTACTATAGGGGGATTATTTTCTCTTCCTGAGGGTTTGGTGTTTCCTATCGTCGGACACATCGGGGTCTTTGTGATCAGGTAACTCGTCACCTTTCAGAGGATTCGGCTCCATTACTGGGGGCCACACTGCGGCCTCTGTGTCCTCCGGTTACTGGGAACAGTGCGGCCCTTTGTGAGGATGAGCCCCCTCCACCACTCCTATCAGCCATTATCTCTGGGGGCACTAGGGGGCAGCGTTGGCCATCTCTGGAGTGGCTGGGACCCCCACACATGTGGCACGCTGCCGAAACTCCCAACAATCCGTTTTCTGTGCGTCTTGTCCCCCCCCCCCCTCCTCCTCCTCCTCCAGTCGCTTTTTATAGAAAAGGAACAATCTTCATCAATGCATTCCCATGGGGACCCCAAAGAGCGGCTGTGAGGGGGATTGGGGACACGGGAGGGGGGGGGGGGGTTAGGGACATGTGATGCTCCCCACAGATTTGGGGTGTACCACCATGTGATATAATTGGGGGGGGGGGGAAGAAGTGACTGTAGGACAGGTGAATATAATCTATTGTTCTCTGTTATCAGCCATGTCAGGAGGGGAGAGGTGACTGTAGGACAGGTGAATATATATATATTGCTCTGTGTTATCAGCCATGTCAGGAGAGGTGACTGTAGGACAGGTGAATATATCTATTGTTCTCTGTTATCAGCCATGTCAGGAGAGGTGACTGTAGGACAGGTGAATATAATCTATTGTTCTCTGTTATCAGCCATGTCAGGAGGGGAGAGGTGACTGTAGGACAGGTGAATATATCTATTGTTCTCTGTTATCAGCCATGTCAGAAGGGGAGAGGTGACTGTAGGACAGGTGAATATAATCTATTGTTCTCTGTTATCAGCCATGTCAGGAGAGGAGAGGTGACTGTAGGACAGGTGAATATAATCTATTGTTCTCTGTTATCAGCCATGTCAGGAGAGGAGAGGTGACTGTAGGACAGGTGAATATAATCTCTTGTTCTCTGTTATCAGCCATGTCAGGAGGGGAGAGGTGACTGTAGGACAGGTGAATATATCTATTGTTCTCTGTTATCAGCCATGTCAGGAGAGGAGAGGTGACTGTAGGACAGGTGAATATATCTATTGTTCTCTGTTATTAGCCATGTCAGGAGAGGAGAGGTGACTGTAGGACAGGTGTATATATATTGTTCTCTGTTATCAGCCATGTCAGGAGAGGTGACTGTAGGACAGGAGAATATATCTATTGTTCTCTGTTATCAGCCATGTCAAGAGGGGAGAGGTGACTGTAGGACAGGTGAATACAATCTATTGTTCTCTGTTATCAGTCATGTCAGGAGGGGAGAGGTGACTGTAGGACAGGTGAATATATATATTGTTCTCTGTTATCAGCCATGTCAGGAGAGGTGACTGTAGGACAGGTGAATACAATTTATTGTTCTCTGTTATCAGTCATGTCAGGAGGGGAGAGGTGACTGTAGGACAGGTGAATATATATATTGTTCTCTGTTATCAGTCATGTCAGGAGGGGAGAGGTGACTGTAGGACAGGTAAATACAATCTAAACATATGTTTTATCACGCTTAGTATTTAATGCAGTGTGTCTCCAGCTGTTGCAAAACTACGACTCATAGCATGCCAACGGCTGTCCGGGCATGCTGGGAGTTGTAGTTTTGCAACAGCTGGAGACACACTGTTTGGAAAACACTGATTTAATGGTTATTGGGGATTCTTTTGTATGACATGTTACAATGTAATCCTTTCTAACCCTGCCCCATACACACAATACACACTCCTGTATAACCTATAAACCTCCGTATACACAGGGGCAGGTCAGGGTGTTCCCAGATAATTGCACAGTGAAGTTTATTACAGTGCTGGAGCAGATATCGGCCACATATGCTGTAGCGTCTCTGGAGCTTCATAGCTGTCATGGGGGACAGGGAGGCGTCTGAACATCTCATTACTCAGGTTTTATTGTTACTTCCAGAAATGGCTGATAACAGAGAGCACTAGCTTGTACCAGTCCTCCACTTATCTTCTCCCCAAACTAAAACAGCTACAGGATATATTGCATTTAATACCCGGCAAATAGTTCTAAATCAGGGATTAGGGAGAAGATTTTCCCCTCTACAAAGTATCAGAAAATCTTCAGTGAATGGAGCGGGACAGCACTGCCATCTGCAGGTCACCAGCGGGAGTGCAGCCGTCATTCTCCACACCAGCCCAAGATCCGCAGGATTTTACCTTAGATTTCGTTATTTTTGTTTTTTTCCCTAAATGTACGAAAAGTTGTGCGATACCCGGGGATTCCCACCGTATTGATGCTTATTCAGTGTAACCCGGACTCTGCATTCTCCCCTGTACTGTAATAAGAGGATTATGGTTCTGCAGGTGCCGCATCTGTGTCATGGCATCTAGGGGCCCCTCCTGGGACCCCCAACCTGTATTATGGGGTGCATGGCATCTAGGGGCCCCTCCTGAGACCCCCAACCTGTATTATGGGGGCCATGGCATCTAGGGGCCCCTCCTGAGACCACCAACCTGTATTATGGGGTGCATGGCATCTAGGGGCCCCTCCTGGGACCCCCAAACTGTATTATGGGGGCCATGGCATCTAGGGGCCCCTCCTGAGACCCCCAACCTGTATTATGGGGTGCATGGCATCTAGGGGCCCCTCCTGAGACCCCCAACCTGTATTATGGGGTGCATGGCATATAGTGGCCCCTCCTGAGACCCCCCAACCTGTATTATGGGGGCCATGGCATCTAGGGGGCCCTCCTGAGACCACCAACCTGTATTATGTGGGCCATGGCATCTAGGGGGCCCTCCTGAGACCACCAACCTGTATTATGGGGTGCATGGCATCGAGGGGCCCCTCCTGAGACCACCAACCTGTATTATGGGGTGCATGGCATCTAGGGGCCCCTCCTGGGACCACCAACCTGTATTATGGGGTGCATGGCATCTAGGGGCCCCTCCTGAGACCCCCAACCTGTATTATGGGGTGCATGGCATCTAGGGGCCCCTCCTGAGACCCCCAACCTGTATTATGGGGTGCATGGCATCTAGGGGCCCCTCCTGAGACCCCCAACCTGTATTATGGGGTGCATGGCATCTAGGGGCCCCTACTGAGACCCCCAACCTGTATTATGGGGGCCATGGCATCTAGGGGCCCCTCCTGAGGCCACCAACCTGTATTATGGGGTGCATGGCATCTAGGGGCCCCTCTTGAGACCCCCAACCTGTATTATGGGGTGCATGGCATCTAGGGGCCCCTCCTGAGACCACCAACCTGTATTATGGGGTGCATGGCATCTAGGGGCCCCTCCTGAGACCACCAACCTGTATTATGGAGGCCATGGCATCTAGGGGCCCCTTCTGAGGCCACCAACCTGTATTATGGGGTGCATGGCATCTAGGGGCTCCTCCTGGGACCACCAACCTGAATTATGGGGTGCATGGCATCTAGGGGCCCCTCCTGAGACCACCAACCTGTATTATGGGGTGCATGGCATCTAGGGGCTCCTGATGAGACCACCAACCTCTAGAATGTGCCCCCCCCCCCTGGTCTATACTATTGTGGCCCCCCACCCCTTCTGGTCTATACTATTGTGGCCCCCCACACCCCTAATGTTGCAACAATTGGGGACCCTAATGGATACAGTTAACCCCTCTTCTCATGGGCCCCATAGTAGCTGTGTAGTACTGGTCCCCAAACTGTGGACCCCCCAGCCAACGCCTGTCCGGGCATGCTGGGAGTTGTAGTTTTGCAACAGCTGGAGGCCCCCCTGCTTTAGAATCTGTGACCGCATCTGAGAGGGTGGAAAATTACAATGATCCCGCCCCCCGAATATGAATAAGTGCCCTAGGGGAGGGGGTTGTCCTCTGGGCATGCTGGGAGTTGTAGCTTTGCAACATCTTGAGAACCCCAGCACTGCTTTAGTTCATCAATGCAGCTTTTCCATGTTCTATTAGCCCTGAACGGACGTCTAACATTAACCCTTTGTCTCCGCAGGATCATGATGTTTGAGGGTAAAGCCAACGAAGTCCCCCGGAGACCCTCGGGCCCCCCTCCCAGACGAGACATCAGCAGCCTCCCCTAAACCACAAGCCTCCGAGCCAAGTCAGCGACCAAGAACTGTGACCATCCGAGTGCCTTTAGAGTGATTGACAGCCGTCACCTCTCCTCTCCTTCAGAGTGATTGACAGGCGTCACTCTCCTCTCCTCCAGAGTGATTGACAGGCGTCATTCTCCTCTCCTTCAGAGTGATTGACAGCCGTCACTCTCCTCTCCTTCAGAGTGATTGACAGGCGTCACTCTCCTCTCCTTCAGAGTGACTGACAGCCGTCACTCTCCTCTCCTCCAGAGTGATTGACAGGCGTCATTCTCCTCTCCTTCAGAGTGATTGACAGCCGTCACTCTCCTCTCCTTCAGAGTGATTGACAGCTGTCACTCTCCTCTCCTCCAGAGTGATTGACAGCCATCACGCTCCTCTCCTTCAGAGTGATTGACAGGCGTCATTCTCCTCTCCTCCAGAGTGATTGACAGCTGTCACTCTCCTCTCCTTCAGAGTGATTGACAGGCGTCATTCTCCTCTCCTTCAGAGTGATTGACAGGCGTCATTCTCCTCTCCTTCAGAGTGATTGACAGGCGTCATTCTCCTCTCCTCCAGAGTGATTGACAGCTGTCACTCTCCTCTCCTTCAGAGTGATTGACAGGCGTCATTCTCCTCTCCTTCAGAGTGATTGACAGCCGTCACTCTCCTCTCCTCCAGAGTGATTGACAGCTGTCACTCTCCTCCTCGCCCCATTATTTATTCCAGGGACGCCCCGTACTGTAATATAATATAACGTTACAGCGCTGGGAGCCGCCATCGTCACCTCTATGACAGATTGTATACTGCAGCACTGCCATCTAATAGAGTGTCAGCTCTTGGGGCGTGCGGAGCCGCTGCCAGGGACCAGGGTGTAGTGACCCGTATTAGAGGGAATTGTTACTTTGTTTCTTTATATTTTTTCTCTTCTCCTCCTATCTGGTAATAATGTATATTTTGTAAAGATTTGTCTATACTAAATACTGCGTGTCTGTTTTTTTATTATTATTATTATAATTTTTTTTTATTGCAACTTTGTATTTCAAGATCTCTGCTTGCTGTCAGTGAAATGAAAGGCCCAAAAGTGTCCTGAACTTGTCCGGTAGTGGAAATCATTACAGAGTATCAGTATCTGTGTGTCCATTCACTGACAGCAAGCAGAGCGGATTCTAGAGAGGTGAAGATTTAGATACGTAAGAGCTGACAACGCACATATTGGAATAGTTACAAATGATCACTTTGGGACAGTGCCTCCAGCTGTTGTAAAACTACAACTCCCAGCATGCCCGGACAGCCGCTGGCTGTCCGGGTATGCTGGGAGTTGTAGTTTTACAACAGCTGGAGGAACCCTGGTTTGAAAACACTGACTTAAACAAAGCCAAAGGCTGTCCGGGCATGCTGGGAGTAGTAGATTTGCAACAGCTGGAGGCGTATTGGTTGGGAAACACTGACAGAAGCCATGCTAAAGGCTGCCCGGGCAGGCTGGGAGTTGTAGTTTTGCAACAGCTGGAAGCACCCTGGTTGGGAAACACTGACAAATGCCAAGTCAAAGGCGGTCTGGGCATGCTGGGAGTTGTAGTTTTGCAACAGCTGGAGGCATTTTGATTGGGAAACACTGACAAATGCCAAGTCAAAGGCGGTCTGGGCATGCTGGGAGTTGTAGTTTTGCAAGCAGGCACACTGGTTAGAAAACTGCTTTGGGACAATGCTCTGCAACCTGCAAAACTACAACTCCCATCATTCAGCATCTCCCTTCAGCGGTCAGGGCATGAGGGGTTAAGAGGGGCCCCTCCTGTACAATGAGACTATTCTCTGGGGCCCCTGGAGTCGGCCCTGACATTCCTTCCCACCCACAGAACACAATCTCCTCCTGACACAGAACGTTCCGGATCCTGAATCATCTGGAGGGTCCGGCCCACAGATCCACGACAGGACTGATACGGGCAAAACAACATGGCCGCCGGGACATCACAGAAACGTTTGATCTCGTAGATTAGTAATTGACCGGGTATGCTGGGAGTTGTAGTTCTGCAACCACCAGAGAGTTGGATATCACTTCTGTACACACGGCTTGGAATTGATGTCCCACAATGCACTGCAAAACTACAACTCCCAGCATGCCCCGGACAGCCAACGGCTGTCCGGGGCATGCTGGGAGTTGTAGTTTTGCAACAGCTGAAGATCCACAGTTTGGAGACCACTAGCCTAGTCGTAGCAGGAAACCAGCAGAATCATGATTGAAGCTCCGGATGGAAGAAGTAACTCACAGCTGATTTTTTGTTACAATTGCATCTATTTTAGGCACCCAGGACTCCAGGCTCATTACATTGTAACTGCACTGACACATTGTAACAAACTGTCAGGACCGGAGCTGTATCCTGCTGCTCTGGTATAAATAGCTCATTGAATGATTATGATCGGATACACTGTAACAGACCCTCAGCTCTGAGAAGTATTCGGTCTCAATGGGTTTTCAGCCTCTGGGGATGGACGGCTGATTGTTCTAGAGGATGGGAGTTGTAGTGCCTTTGGGCTAGTCATTAATGCAATGCTCTGCACTGCAGAACTTCGCACTGACTATAGAGCTTTGTCCTGCAGAACATCGCGCTGACTATAGAGCTTTGTCCTGCAGAACATCGCGCTGACTATAGAGCCGTGTACTGCAGAACATCCTGACTATAGAGCTGTGTCCTGCAGAACATCCTGACTATAGAGCTGTGTCCTGCAGAACATCCTGACTATAGAGCTGTGTCCTGCAGAACATCCTGACTATAGAGCTGTGTCCTGCAGAACATCCTGACTATAGAGCTGTGTCCTGCAGAACATTGCACTGACTATAGAGCTGTGTCCTGCAGAACATCGCACTGACTATAGAGCTGTGTCCTGCAGAACATCCTGACTATAGAGCTGTGTCCTGCAGAACATTGCACTGACTATAGAGATGTCCTGCAGAACATCCTGATTATAGAGCTTTGTCCTGCAGAACATCGCACTGACTATAGAGCTGTGTCCTGCAGAACATTGCGCTGACTATATAGCTGTGTACTGCAGAACATCCTGATTATAGAGCTTTGTCCTGCAGAACATCGCACTGACTATAGAGCTGTGTCCTGCAGAACATCACTGACTGACTACAGTCATGGCCGTAAATGTTGTCCCCCCTGAAATGTTTCTAGACAATGAAGTATTCCTCACAGGAAAGGATTGCAGTAACACAGGTTTTGCTATACACATGTTTATTCCCTTTGTGTATATATATATATATAGATCTCCTCTCCTCTGTATATATATATATATAGATCTCCTCTCCTCTGTATATATATATATTGCAGTAACACAGGTTTTGCTATACACATGTTTATTCCCTTTGTGTATATATATATATATAGATCTCCTCTCCTCTGTATATATATATATATAGATCTCCTCTCCTCTGTATATATATATATATATAGATCTCCTCTCCTCTGTATATATATATATTGCAGTAACACAGGTTTTGCTATACACATGTTTATTCCCTTTGTGTATATATATATATATAGATCTCCTCTCCTCTGTATATATATATATATAGATCTCCTCTCCTCTGTATATATATATATATAGATCTCCTCTCCTCTGTATATATATATTGCAGTAACACAGGTTTTGCTATACACATGTTTATTCCCTTTGTGTATATATATATATAGATCTCATCTCCTCTGTATATATATATAGATCTCCTCTCCTCTGTATATATATATATATATATAGATCTCCTCTCCTCTGTATATATATATATATATATAGATCTCCTCTCCTCTCCTCTGTATATATATATATATAGATCTCCTCTCCTCTGTATATATATATATAGAGATCTCCTCTCCTCTGTATATATATATATTGCAGTAACACAGGTTTTGCTATACACATGTTTATTCCCTTTGTGTATATATATATATATATAGATCTCCTCTCCTCTGTATATATATATATATATATATATATATATAGATCTCCTCTCCTCTGTATATATATATATAGATCTACTCTCCTCTGTATATATATATATATATAGATCTCCTCTCCTCTGTATATATATATATATATATATATATAGATCTCCTCTCCTCTGTATATATATATATAGATCTACTCTCCTCTGTATATATATATATATATATAGAGATCTCCTCTCCTCTGTATATATATATATTGCAGTAACACAGGTTTTGCTATACACATGTTTATTCCCTTTGTGTATATATATATATATATATAGATCTCCTCTCCTCTGTATATATATATATATATATATATATATATAGATCTCCTCTCCTCTGTATATATATATATAGATCTACTCTCCTCTGTATATATATATATATATAGATCTCCTCTCCTCTGTATATATATATATATTGCAGTAACACAGGTTTTGCTATACACATGTTTATTCCCTTTGTGTATATATATATATAGATCTCCTCTCCTCTGTATATATATATATATATATAGATCTACTCTCCTCTGTATATATATATATATATAGATCTCCTCTCCTCTGTATATATATATATATAGATCTACTCTCCTCTGTATATATATATATATATATAGATCTCCTCTCCTCTGTATATATATATATATATATATAGATCTACTCTCCTCTGTGTATATATATATATATATATATATATATATAGATCTCCTCTCCTCTGTATATATATATATATATAGATCTCCTCTCCTCTGTATATATATATATATAGATCTACTCTCCTCTGTATATATATATATATATATAGATCTCCTCTCCTCTGTATATATATATATATATAGATCTCCTCTCCTCTGTATATATATATATATATATTGCAGTAACACAGGTTTTGCTATACACATGTTTATTCCCTTTGTGTATATATATATATAGATCTCCTCTCCTCTGTATATATATATATATATATATAGATCTCCTCTCCTCTGTATATATATATATAGATCTCCTCTCCTCTGTATATATATATATATATATATATATATATATATATATATAGATCTCCTCTCCTCTGTATATATATATATAGATCTACTCTCCTCTGTATATATATATATATATATATATATATAGATCTCCTCTCCTCTGTATATATATATATTGCAGTAACACAGGTTTTGCTATACACATGTTTATTCCCTTTGTGTATATATATATATATATAGATCTCCTCTCCTCTGTGTATATATATATATAGATCTCCTCTCCTCTGTATATATATATATATATTGCAGTAACACAGGTTTTGCTATACACATGTTTATTCCCTTTGTGTATATATATATATAGATCTCCTCTCCTCTGTATATATATATATATATAGATCTCCTCTCCTCTGTATATATATATATATAGATCTCCTCTCCTCTGTATATATATATATATATAGATCTCCTCTCCTCTGTATATATATATATAGAGATCTCCTCTCCTCTGTATATATATATATTGCAGTAACACAGGTTTTGCTATACACATGTTTATTCCCTTTGTGTATATATATATATATAGATCTCCTCTCCTCTGTATATATATATATATATATATATATATATATATATATATATAGATCTCCTCTCCTCTGTATATATATATATAGATCTACTCTCCTCTGTATATATATATATATATAGATCTCCTCTCCTCTGTATATATATATATATATTGCAGTAACACAGGTTTTGCTATACACATGTTTATTCCCTTTGTGTATATATATATATATATATAGATCTCCTCTCCTCTGTATATATATATATATAGATCTCCTCTCCTCTGTATATATATATATATATATAGATCTCCTCTCCTCTGTATATATATATATATAGATCTACTCTCCTCTGTATATATATATATATATATATATATAGATCTCCTCTCCTCTGTATATATATATATATAGATCTACTCTCCTCTGTATATATATATATATATATATAGATCTCCTCTCCTCTGTATATATATATATATATATATAGATCTCCTCTCCTCTGTATATATATATATATAGATCTCCTCTCCTCTGTATATATATATATATATAGATCTCCTCTCCTCTGTATATATATATATATAGATCTACTCTCCTCTGTATATATATATATATATAGATCTACTCTCCTCTGTATATATATATATATATATATAGATCTCCTCTCCTCTGTATATATATATATATATATATATATATATATATATATAGATCTCCTCTCCTCTGTATATATATATATATATTGCAGTAACACAGGTTTTGCTATACACATGTTTATTCCCTTTGTGTATATATATATATATATATATAGATCTCCTCTCCTCTGTATATATATATATATATATATATAGATCTCCTCTCCTCTGTATATATATATATAGATCTACTCTCCTCTGTATATATATATATATAGATCTCCTCTCCTCTGTATATATATATATTGCAGTAACACAGGTTTTGCTATACACATGTTTATTCCCTTTGTGTATATATATATATATATATATATATAGATCTCCTCTCCTCTGTATATATATATATATATATAGATCTCCTCTCCTCTGTATATATATATATATATATATAGATCTCCTCTCCTCTGTATATATATATATATAGATCTACTCTCCTCTGTATATATATATATATATATATATATATATATATATATATATATAGAAACAGCAATGCTTCAGCTCACCCCAGGTGCGCACGGACAGAGCGCGGACCTCGCCCAATTGAACAGCAGAAGAAAAAGGAGTCCAGCGTCCAGAAACTCGGAGGAAAATATTTATTCACCAGATGGTCATACAGGAACACAGGGTACAGTGACGCGTTTCGGCTTTACAACAAAGCCTTAGTCATACACAAATTGTACTACAAAAAGACCGGGTTTTATACATGTGGGTGGGCGGATGTGACGTAAAGGCACACCTGTACTGACAGGTGGACGTGACGTCAAGGCCACACCTACACAAGATGGTATAACCACCCACATGTAGAAACCAATGGCAACCGCCACTGCAAGACATGCAAAACATAAACCAAAATAATTTTTTATCTAAGATTTATCAAATATGGACGCTTTTACATGAAAACAGTATTAAAATATCTTATAATATATTAACATACATAAATATGGCAATTTCTTTATTACAAAAATATCTTAAATATAAAAGAGAAGAAAGATATCAACATCATTTGTAAGATACAGAAATCTATTTCTCATAGTAATAAAAGAAAAACCGCATATCCATGAAGCATTCACACTCATGGTTTATATAAATGAGTGTGTTGCGGAATTATGCTATCGCACTACAAAAGTGGAACAGCTAGAACCATGATAGTCATTGAAGAATAAACAGATAAGAAGGGGGGGGAAAAGAGGGAAGTGGGAAAAAAAAGGGGGGGGGGGGACAGGGGGGGAGGGGAAGGGAGAAGGAGGGAAAGGTTAATGTGGGAAGGGGGAGTGACCCAGAGAAGAGGAAAGAAAAAGAGGGAAAAAGAAAACTCAAAAATACTCAAAAAAGTAATAAACTCAAAAAATGCAAAAAAAAAAAAATCAAGAAATTATATCAGTAATGTAGGATCGTGTCCATTCTTTTATTCAAACCGTGAGGATATCTAGTCCCCAGCTTCAGGATCCAAAAGATCTCACGGTCTAGGATCTTATGTTTTAGATTACCTCCTCTAATTGGAACCGTGACCCTTTCAATCCCCTGAAGCCGGAGGCCCGAGGTATCCCCAGCATGCGCCTCCGCGCAGTGCTTGGATACCATTGAGACGTTCCTAGATAGGAAATGTGGTACATCGGAAATGTGTTTCCGAATCCTCATTTTCAGAGAACTTGTAGTGCAGCCTACGTATTGTACCTGACAACTAATGCAAGTGAACAGGTATACGACACCAGTAGTGTTACAGTTAACATACTGCTTGATTGGAAAACTAGTATGGTTAACTGCAGACACAAATGTAGTAGAATTAAAAATATAGCTGCAACAAATGCACCTTTTAGCCCCACACTTGAATGATCCAATGTATGTCAGCCAAGTGGGTTTAGTCGAGGCCTTATCCTGGAACAGGCCGGGAGAGAGACGTTGGCCAATAGTGGGTGCTTTCTTAGACACACATCTATGGCCCCCTATCAAAGCCTGTTTAAAATCTGGATCACTACTTAAGATCGGCATATACTTATTGATGACCTTCTTAATTTTGTGAAACTCTATGCTATACTGGGTAGAAAACACTACTGGTGAATTGTTTCTGTTATCAAACTTAATGTTTCTATTTTGACTATAGCTATGAATGACATTTCTATCATCACCATTATGTGTTTCACCGTGCATATCAGAAGTGATACCCATCAAAGACTTGCGATCTTTACCATTGGCAACCGCAAGGGCTTTATCAATGGTCCACTGTGGATAATTCCTTGCTCTAAGGCGGTTGCCTATGGAAACTGCCTCCCCACTAAAATCAGCGTCTCGGGTACAATTACGCCGAGCTCTAATGAGCTCACCGGTTGGGAGGTTCTCTATGACGTGTCTGGGGTGACAGGAATCGGCATGCAGGATGGAATTCACTGCAGTATGTTTCCTATAGGTAGATGTTATAACCTGGCCGACTTCTCTGTCACCCCACAGACGCAAATCCAGAAAATTGATCACCTCTGTCTCCACAGTTACAGTGAATTTTAAATTCAACTCATTCTGATTGAGGTATTCCGAAAATTCCTGTATGGCCGCTACATCGGACCTCCAAATAAAGAGGAGATCATCAATGTAGCGGCCATACCACACCAAAGCGTGACTGTGGGGATTATTGGGGGCGAAGAGAATCCCCCTCTCCCACCAACACATGTAGATGTTGGCGAGAGAGGGGGAGAACTTCGCCCCCATCGAGGCACCGGTGGTCTGCAGAAAAAACACGCCATTGAACATAAAAAAATTATGCTTTAACAAATAATCTACTACCAATAGCATGTATTCCCGGAGACCACCGGGGTATCGAGAATAGGTTTCCAGAAACCAGGATAAGGCTAATGAAGCAAGATGATGTGGTATGACAGAGTACAGTGAGGTGACATCAGCTGTCACCCACTGATACTCGTCATGCCATTGTATCGAGTCCAGCATTTCTAACACATGTTTAGTGTCTCTTATGTAACCTGGGATAGTAGGAATGAGTGGCTGTAGAAGTGAGTCGATCCACTCGCACAACCGTTCATTGAGAGATGAAATCCCCGCCACGATAGGCCTAAGTGGAGGGGGAAATACCCCCTTGTGCACCTTGGGCAGCGAATGGAATATAGGTATAACAGGGCTATCAATAATTAGATATTTAGCAATACTTTCTGTAATATATCCATTCGCTGCACCAAGATGCACAAGGGACTCTAGGATCTTCTTGAATTTCGGAGTCGGGTCACCTGGAAGGGGTCTATATGTATCTAGATCATTTAGCATTTCCATATTTAACTTGCTATAGAGTCCCCTATCCAATATGACCACCGCTCCTCCTTTGTCTGCTTGTCTTATGACTATGTTGTCCATGTTTTCCAATTCTTTGAGAGCATTTCTTTGTTTGAATGATAAATTATATTTAACAGAATGGTTTTGCATGGACAGCATAGTCAAATCTGACTCCACAGCATCTTGAAAATTATCTAGTGCTGGGGTGCGGGACATGATGGGATAAAAGTCCCTATTGGAAGTGACAAAGTCAGGGATGTCAGTTGAAAAACTGGTATCACATTGATCCTGTAAATTGGACGCCAGGGCAAGTTCTGAAATTCAAGAAGATCCTAGAGTCCCTTGTGCATCTTGGTGCAGCGAATGGATATATTACAGAAAGTATTGCTAAATATCTAATTATTGATAGCCCTGTTATACCTATATTCCATTCGCTGCCCAAGGTGCACAAGGGGGTATTTCCCCCTCCACTTAGGCCTATCGTGGCGGGGATTTCATCTCTCAATGAACGGTTGTGCGAGTGGATCGACTCACTTCTACAGCCACTCATTCCTACTATCCCAGGTTACATAAGAGACACTAAACATGTGTTAGAAATGCTGGACTCGATACAATGGCATGACGAGTATCAGTGGGTGACAGCTGATGTCACCTCACTGTACTCTGTCATACCACATCATCTTGCTTCATTAGCCTTATCCTGGTTTCTGGAAACCTATTCTCGATACCCCGGTGGTCTCCGGGAATACATGCTATTGGTAGTAGATTATTTGTTAAAGCATAATTTTTTTATGTTCAATGGCGTGTTTTTTCTGCAGACCACCGGTGCCTCGATGGGGGCGAAGTTCTCCCCCTCTCTCGCCAACATCTACATGTGTTGGTGGGAGAGGGGGATTCTCTTCGCCCCCAATAATCCCCACAGTCACGCTTTGGTGTGGTATGGCCGCTACATTGATGATCTCCTCTTTATTTGGAGGTCCGATGTAGCGGCCATACAGGAATTTTCGGAATACCTCAATCAGAATGAGTTGAATTTAAAATTCACTGTAACTGTGGAGACAGAGGTGATCAATTTTCTGGATTTGCGTCTGTGGGGTGACAGAGAAGTCGGCCAGGTTATAACATCTACCTATAGGAAACATACTGCAGTGAATTCCATCCTGCATGCCGATTCCTGTCACCCCAGACACGTCATAGAGAACCTCCCAACCGGTGAGCTCATTAGAGCTCGGCGTAATTGTACCCGAGACGCTGATTTTAGTGGGGAGGCAGTTTCCATAGGCAACCGCCTTAGAGCAAGGAATTATCCACAGTGGACCATTGATAAAGCCCTTGCGGTTGCCAATGGTAAAGATCGCAAGTCTTTGATGGGTATCACTTCTGATATGCACGGTGAAACACATAATGGTGATGATAGAAATGTCATTCATAGCTATAGTCAAAATAGAAACATTAAGTTTGATAACAGAAACAATTCACCAGTAGTGTTTTCTACCCAGTATAGCATAGAGTTTCACAAAATTAAGAAGGTCATCAATAAGTATATGCCGATCTTAAGTAGTGATCCAGATTTTAAACAGGCTTTGATAGGGGGCCATAGATGTGTGTCTAAGAAAGCACCCACTATTGGCCAACGTCTCTCTCCTAGCCTGTTCCAGGATAAGGCCTCGACTAAACCCACTTGGCTGACATACATTGGATCATTCAAGTGTGGGGCTAAAAGGTGCATTTGTTGCAGCTATATTTTTAATTCTACTACATTTGTGTCTGCAGTTAACCATACTAGTTTTCCAATCAAGCAGTATGTTAACTGTAACACTACTGGTGTCGTATACCTGTTCACTTGCATTAGTTGTCAGGTACAATACGTAGGCTGCACTACAAGTTCTCTGAAAATGAGGATTCGGAAACACATTTCCGATGTACCACATTTCCTATCTAGGAACGTCTCAATGGTATCCAAGCACTGCGCGGAGGCGCATGCTGGGGATACCTCGGGCCTCCGGCTTCAGGGGATTGAAAGGGTCACGGTTCCAATTAGAGGAGGTAATCTAAAACATAAGATCCTAGACCGTGAGATCTTTTGGATCCTGAAGCTGGGGACTAGATATCCTCACGGTTTGAATAAAAGAATGGACACGATCCTACATTACTGATATAATTTCTTGATTTTTTTTTTTTGCATTTTTTGAGTTTATTACTTTTTTGAGTATTTTTGAGTTTTCTTTTTCCCTCTTTTTCTTTCCTCTTCTCTGGGTCACTCCCCCTTCCCACATTAACCTTTCCCTCCTTCTCCCTTCCCCTCCCCCCCCTGTCCCCCCCCCCCCCTTTTTTTTCCCACTTCCCTCTTTTCCCCCCCCTTCTTATCTGTTTATTCTTCAATGACTATCATGGTTCTAGCTGTTCCACTTTTGTAGTGCGATAGCATAATTCCGCAACACACTCATTTATATAAACCATGAGTGTGAATGCTTCATGGATATGCGGTTTTTCTTTTATTACTATGAGAAATAGATTTCTGTATCTTACAAATGATGTTGATATCTTTCTTCTCTTTTATATTTAAGATATTTTTGTAATAAAGAAATTGCCATATTTATGTATGTTAATATATTATAAGATATTTTAATACTGTTTTCATGTAAAAGCGTCCATATTTGATAAATCTTAGATAAAAAATTATTTTGGTTTATGTTTTGCATGTCTTGCAGTGGCGGTTGCCATTGGTTTCTACATGTGGGTGGTTATACCATCTTGTGTAGGTGTGGCCTTGACGTCACGTCCACCTGTCAGTACAGGTGTGCCTTTACGTCACATCCGCCCACCCACATGTATAAAACCCGGTCTTTTTGTAGTACAATTTGTGTATGACTAAGGCTTTGTTGTAAAGCCGAAACGCGTCACTGTACCCTGTGTTCCTGTATGACCATCTGGTGAATAAATATTTTCCTCCGAGTTTCTGGACGCTGGACTCCTTTTTCTTCTCATATATATATATATATATAGATCTCCTCTCCTCTGTATATATATATAGATCTACTCTCCTCTGTATATATATATATATATATATATAGATCTTCTCTCCTCTGTATATATATATATATATATATATATATAGATCTCCTCTCCTCTGTATATATATATATAGATCTCCTCTCCTCTGTATATATATATATATAGATCTACTCTCCTCTGTATATATATATATATATATATATATATATATAGATCTCCTCTCCTCTGTATATATATATATATATATATATATATATATATATATATAGATCTCCTCTCCTCTGTATATATATATATATATTGCAGTAACACAGGTTTTGCTATACACATGTTTATTCCCTTTGTGTATATATATATATACCGTAGATCTCCTCTCCTCTGTATATATATATATATATATATATATATATATAGATCTCCTCTCCTCTGTATATATATATATATATATATATATATAGATCTCCTCTCCTCTGTATATATATATATTGCAGTAACACAGGTTTTGCTATACACATGTTTATTCCCTTTGTGTATATATATATATATAGATCTCCTCTCCTCTGTATATATATATATATAGATCTCCTCTCCTCTGTATATATATATATATATATATTGCAGTAACACAGGTTTTGCTATACACATGTTTATTCCCTTTGTGTATATATATATATAGATCTCCTCTCCTCTGTATATATATATATATATATATATATATATATATATTGCAGTAACACAGGTTTTGCTATACACATGTTTATTCCCTTTGTGTATATATATATATAGATCTCCTCTCCTCTGTAATATATATATATATATATATATATATATAGATCTCCTCTCCTCTGTATATATATATATAGATCTACTCTCCTCTGTATATATATATATATATATAGATCTCCTCTCCTCTGTATATATATATATTGCAGTAACACAGGTTTTGCTATACACATGTTTATTCCCTTTGTGTATATATATATATATATATATAGATCTCCTCTCCTCTGTATATATATATATATATAGATCTACTCTCCTCTGTATATATATATATATATATAGATCTCCTCTCCTCTGTATATATATATATATATAGATCTACTCTCCTCTGTGTATATATATATATATATATATAGATCTCCTCTCCTCTGTATATATATATATATATAGATCTACTCTCCTCTGTGTATATATATATATATATATATAGATCTCCTCTCCTCTGTATATATATATATATATAGATCTCCTCTCCTCTGTATATATATATATATATTGCAGTAACACAGGTTTTGCTATACACATGTTTATTCCCTTTGTGTATATATATATATATATATATATATAGATCTCCTCTCCTCTGTGTATATATATATATATATATATATATATATATATATATAGAGAGAGAGAGATCTCCTCTCCTCTGTATATATATATATATATAGATCTCCTCTCCTCTGTATATATATATATATATAGATCTCCTCTCCTCTGTATATATATATATATATATAGATCTCCTCTCCTCTGTATATATATATATATAGATCTCCTCTCCTCTGTATATATATATATATTGCAGTAACACAGGTTTTGCTATACACATGTTTATTCCCTTTGTGTGTATATATATATATAGATCTCCTCTCCTCTGTATATATATATATATATTGCAGTAACACAGGTTTTGCTATACACATGTTTATTCCCTTTGTGTATATATATATATAGATCTCCTCTCCTCTGTGTATATATATATATATATATATATATATATATATATATAGATCTCCTCTCCTCTGTATATATATATATAGATCTACTCTCCTCTGTATATATATATATATAGATCTCCTCTCCTCTGTATATATATATATATCTCCTCTCCTCTGTATATATATAGATCTCCTCTCCTCTCTATATATATATAGATCTCCTCTCCTGTGTGTGTATATATATATATATATAGATCTCCTCTCCTCTGTATATATATATATATATATATATATAGATCTCCTCTCCTCTGTATATATATATATATAGATCTCCTCTCCTCTGTATATATATTGCAGTAACACAGGTTTTGCTATACACATGTTTATTCCCTTTGTGTGTATATATATATATATATATATATATAGATCTCCTCTCCTCTGTATATATATATATATATAGATCTACTCTCCTCTGTATATATATATATATATATAGATCTCCTCTCCTCTGTATATATATATATATAGATCTACTCTCCTCTGTATATATATATATATATATATATAGATCTCCTCTCCTCTGTATATATATATATATATAGATCTACTCTCCTCTGTATATATATATATATATATATATATATAGATCTTCTCTCCTCTGTATATATATATATATATATATAGATCTCCTCTCCTCTGTATATATATATATAGATCTCCTCTCCTCTGTATATATATATATATAGATCTCCTCTCCTCTGTATATATATATATATATATATAGATCTCCTCTCCTCTGTATATATATATATATAGATCTCCTCTCCTCTGTATATATATATATATATTGCAGTAACACAGGTTTTGCTATACACATGTTTATTCCCTTTGTGTATATATATATATATAGATCTCCTCTCCTCTGTATATATATATATATATATATAGATCTCCTCTCCTCTGTATATATATATATAGATCTCCTCTCCTCTGTATATATATATATATAGATCTACTCTCCTCTGTATATATATATATATATATAGATCTCCTCTCCTCTGTATATATATATATATATATATATATATATATATAGATCTCCTCTCCTCTGTATATATATATATATATATATTGCAGTAACACAGGTTTTGCTATACACATGTTTATTCCCTTTGTGTATATATATATATATATATATAGATCTCCTCTCCTCTGTGTATATATATATATATATATATATATATATATATAGAGAGAGATCTCCTCTCCTCTGTATATATATATATATATATAGATCTCCTCTCCTCTGTATATATATATATATAGATCTCCTCTCCTCTGTATATATATATATATATCTCCTCTCCTCTGTATATATATATATATATATATATATATATATATAGATCTCCTCTCTCCTCTCCTCTGTATATATATATATATATATATATATATAGATCTCCTCTCCTCTGTATATATATATATATAGATCTCCTCTCCTCTGTATATATATATATATATATATATATAGATCTCCTCTCCTCTGTGTATATATATATATATATAGATCTCCTCTCCTCTGTATATATATATATATATAGATCTCCTCTCCTCTGTATATATATATATAGATCTCCTCTCCTCTGTATATATATATATATATATATATATATATCTCCTCTCCTCTGTATATATATATATATATATATATATATATATATCTCCTCTCCTCTGTATATATATATATATATATATCTCCTCTCCTCTGTATATATATTGCAGTAACACAGGTTTTGCTATACACATGTTTATTCCCTTTGTGTGTATTGGAACTAAACCAAAAAAGGAGGAAAAAAAGCTAATTGGACATAATGTCACCAAACTCCAAAAATGGTCCGGACACAATTATTGTCCCCTTAACTTAATATTTGGTTGCACACCCTTTGGAAGAAATAAGTGAAATCAGTGGCTTCCTATAAGCATCAATAAGCTTCTTACACCTCTCAGCCGGAATGTTGGACCACTCTTCCTATAAGCATCAATAAGCTTCTTACACCTCTCAGCCGGAATGTTGGACCACTCTTCCTATAAGCATCAATAAGCTTCTTACACCTCTCAGCCGGAATGTTGGACCACTCTTCCTATAACCATCAATAAGCTTCTTACACCTCTCAGCCGGAATGTTGGACCACTCTTCCTATAACCATCAATAAGCTTCTTACACCTCTCAGCCGGATTGTTGGACCACTCTTCCTATAAGCATCAATAAGCTTCTTACACCTCTCAGCCGGAATGTTGGACCACTCTTCCTTTACAAACTGCTCCCGGTCTCTTATTGGACGGCGCCTTTTCCCAACAGTAATTATAAGATCTCTCCACAGGTGATCAATGGGATTTAGATCTGGACTCATTGCTGACACTTCAGAACTCTCCAGCGCTTTGTTGTCATCCATTTCTGGGGCTTTTTGACGAATGTTTGTGGTCATTGTCCTGCTGGAAGACCCAAGATCTCGGACACAAACCCAGCTTTCTGACACTGGGCTGTACAGTGCGACCCAAAATCCATTGGTAATCCTCAGATTTCATGATGTCTTGTACACATTCAAGGCCCCCAGTGCCAGAGGCAGCAAAACAACCCAAAACATCACTGACCTCCCCCATATGTCACTGTAGGTTCTGTGTTCTTTTCTTTGTAGGCCTCATTACGTTTTCGGTAAACAGTAGAATGATGGGCTTTACCAAAAAGATCTATCTTGGTCTCATCTGTCCACAAGACGTTTTCCCAGAAGGATTTTGGTTACTCAAGTTCATTTTGGTAAAATGTAGTCTTGCTTTTTTATGTCTCTGTGTCAGCAGTGGGGTCCTCCTGGGTCTCCTCCATAGTGGGGTCCTCCTGGGTCTCCTCCATAGTGGGGTCCTCCTGGGTCTCCTCCATAGTGGGGTCCTCCTGGGTCTCCTCCATAGTGGGGTCCTCCTGGGTCTCCTCCATAGTGGGGGTCCTCCTGGGTCTCCTCCATAGTGGGGTCCTCCTGGGTCTCCTCCATAGTGGGGTCCTCCTGGGTCTCCTCCATAGTGGGGGTCCTCCTGGGTCTCCTCCATAGTGGGGGTCCTCCTGGGTCTCCTCCATAGTGGGGGTCCTCCTGGGTCTCCTCCATAGTGGGGGTCCTCCTGGGTCTCCTCCATAGTGGGGGTCCTCCTGGGTCTCCTCCATAGTGGGGGTCCTCCTGGGTCTCCTCCATAGTGGGGTCCTCCTGGGTCTCCTCCATAGTGGGGTCCTCCTGGGTCTCCTCCATAGTGGGGTCCTCCTGGGTCTCCTCCATAGTGGGGTCCTCTTGGGTCTCCTCCATAGTGAGGTCCTCCGGGGTCTCCTCCATAGTGGGGTCCTCCGGGGTCTCCTCCATAGTGGGGTCCTCCTGGGTCTCCTCCATAGTGGGGTCCTCCTGGGTCTCCTCCATAGTGGGGTCCTCCTGGGTCTCCTCCATAGTGGGGTCCTCCTGGGTCTCCTCCATAGTGGGGTCCTCCTGGGTCTCCTCCATAGTGGGGTCCTACTGGGTCTCCTCCATACTGGGGTCCTCCTGGGTCTCCTCCATAGTGGGGTCCTCCTGGGTCTCCTCCATAGTGGGGTCCTCCTGGATCTCCTCCATAGTGGGGTCCTCCTGGGTCTCCTCCATAGTGGGGTCCTCCTGGGTCTCCTCCATAGCGTTTCATTTCATATAAATGTGGACGGATAGTTCGCGCTGACACTGATGCTCCCTGAGCCTGCAGGACAGCTTGAATATCTTTGGAACTTGTTTGGGGCTGCTTTTCCACCATCCGGACTATCCTGCGGTGACACCTTTCACCAGTTTTTCTCTTCCGTCCACGCCCAGGGAGATTATCTACAGTTCCATGGGTTGTAAACTTCTTGATAATGTTCCTCACTGTGGACAAAGACAAATCTAGATCTCTGGAGATGGACTTGTAACCTGGAGATTGTTGATATTTTTCCACAGTTTTGGTTCTCAAGTCTTGTGTCCTGCAGAACATCGCGCTGACTCTAGAGCTAAGTTCATGTAAAGGGGAAGTGGGATGTTGAGTAACTGGTCACTTCTCCAATCTTATTATTATTATTGCTGACAGGACGACCAGAGCAGGAAGGGGGGGGGGGGGGGGGACACTCACATTTATAGCCTTGACCAGCATTTCCCAACCAGCTGTTGCAAAACTACAACTCCCAGCATGCCCTCACAGACCTACATACACATTAGGGCAGTGATTCCCAACCTGTGTGCCTCCAGCTGTTGCGTAACTGCAACTCCCAGTATGCATGGACAGCCAAAGGCTGTTCAGGTATGCTGGGATTTGTAGTTTTGCAACAGCTGGAAGCACACAGGTTGAGAAACACTGCTCTAGGAATTACACTGCTCAAAAACATAAAGGGAACATAAAGGGAACACAATGTAACTCCAAGTCACTGACACTTGTGTGAGATCCCACTGTCCACTCAGGAAGAACACTGATTGACAATCAATTTCACATGGAACAGACAACACGTGGCAATTAGCAAGACACCCCCAATAAAGGAGTGGTTCTGCAGGTTGTGACCACAGACCACTTCTCTGTTCCTATGCTTCCTGGCTGACGTTTTGGTCACTTTTGAATGCTGGCGGTGCTTTCACTCTAGTGGTAGCATGAGACGGAGTCTACAACCCACACAAGTGGCTCAGGTAGTGCAGCTCATCCAGGATGGCACATCAATGCGAGCTGTGGTAAGAAGGTTTGCTGTGTCTGTCAGCGTAGTGTCCAGAGCATGGAGGCACTACCAGGAGACAGGCCAGTACATCAGGAGACGTGGAGGAGGCCATAGGAGGGCAACAACCCAGCAGCAGGACCACTACCTCCACCTTTATGCAAGGAGGAGCAGGAGAACTGCCAGAGCCCTGCAAAATGACCTCCAGCAGGCCACAAATGTGCATGTGTCCACTCAAATGGTCAGAAACAGCCTCCATGAGGGTGGTATGAGGGCCCGACGCCCACAGGTGTGGGTTGTGCTTACAGCCCAACACCGTGCAGGACGTTTGGCATTTGCCAGAGAACACCAAGATTGGCAAATTCACCACTGGTGCCCTGTGCTCTTCACAGATGAAAGCAGGTTCACACTGGGCACATGTGACAGACGTGACAGTCTGGAGACGCCGGGGAGAACGTTCTGCTGCCTGCAACATCCTCCAGCATGACCGGTTTGGCGGTGGGTCAGTAATGGTGTGGGGGGGCATTTGTTTGGGGGGCCGCACAGCCCTCCATGTGCTTGCCAGAGGTAGCCTGACTGCCATTAGGTACCGAGATGAGATCCTCAGACCCCTTGTGAGACCATATGCTGGTGCGGTTGGGTTCCTCCTAATACAAGACAATGCTAGACCTCATGTGGCTGGAGTGTGTCAGCAGTTCCTACAAGAGGAAGGCATTGATGCTATGGACTGGCCGCCCGTTCCCCTGAATCCAATTGAGCACATCTGGGACGTCTCGCTCCATCCACCACAGACTGTCCAGGAGTTGGCGGATGCTTTAGTCCAGGTCTGGGAGGACATCCCTCAGGAGACCATCCTCCACCTCATCAGGATCATGCCGAGGCGTTGTAGGGAGGTCATACGGGCACGTGGAGGCCACACACACTACTGAGCCTCATTGGGACTTGTATTAAAGGGGTACTCCTGCGCTTAGACATCTTATCCCCTATCCAAAGGACAGCTGTCACGCCCCCTACTATAGGCTTGCATGGAGGGGGCGGAGCGTGACGTCACAATGCTCCGGCCCCGTGATCGACAGTAATCAGACCCGGAGCGAACGCGCTCCAGGGACTGATTTTAAATGGGGTGCGGCGTGCAAGATACCGGGGTGCGGTGGTGGGACCCCCGCAATCAGGCATCTTTTCCCTATCCTTTGGATAAGGGATAAGATGTCTAAGCGCTGGAGTACCCCTTTAAGGACATTACATAAAGTTGGATCAGCCTGTAGTGGGGTTTTCCACTGTGATTTTGAGTGACTCCATATCCAGACCTCCAGGGGTTAATGATTTCCATTGATAATTTTTACCTTTATTCTTTTGTGTATATTGGTATTGCTGAGCATCATGTCTTATACTCCAGTCCCCTCCAGGGCTCCAATCTTCCACACCCAGTATATTAGATTGAGGGAGACTTTTTGTCATTTATAATAAATTGTTCCATTTTATGGTTTCGCCTTTTTTTGCAGAAACTTTTAAAAGCCGTCTAATAAGGTGTAAAATGTCGCTAAGAAGACAAATTTACTACACAGCAGATTCTATCGTTTTATGGCGCATTAATATTTCTCCTCCGTGTAACAACTATAATAAACCAATGAATGGAACAAACTCAGCTCTGCCCAGGAGCGCCATCTGGTGGCAGCAGTGGAGAATTACAGGCTCTAGATGACTGCACTGATTGAGATAGATCATCATAATAATAATAATACTGTATATAACAACACAGAGTGACTATAATAATACTGTATATAACAACACAGAGTGACTATAATAATACTGTATATAACAACACAGAGTGACTATAATAATACTGTATATAACAACACAGAGTGACTATAATAATACTGTATATAACAAGACCCCACAACTATAATAATAATACTGTATATAACAACACAGAGTGACTATAATAATACTGTATATAACAACACAGAGTGACTATAATAATACTGTATATAACAACACAGAGTGACTATAATAATACTGTATATAACAACACAGAGTGACTATAATAATACTGTATATAACAAGACCCCACAACTATAATAATAATACTGTATATAACAAGACAGAGTGACTATAATAATAATACTGTATATAACAAGACAGAGTGACTATAATAATAATACTGTATATAACAACACAGAGTGACTATAATAATACTGTATATAACAAGACCCCGCAACTATAATAATAATAATACTGTATATAACAACACAGAGTGACTATAATAATACTGTATATAACAACACAGAGTGACTATAATAATACTGTATATAACAACACAGAGTGACTATAATAATACTGTATATAACAACACAGAGTGACTATAATAATACTGTATATAACAAGACCCCACAACTATAATAATAATACTGTATATAACAAGACCCCACAACTATAATAATAATACTGTATATAACAAGACAGAGTGACTATAATAATAATACTGTATATAACAACACAGAGTGACTATAATAATACTGTATATAACAAGACCCCACAACTATAATAATAATACTGTATATAACAAGACAGAGTGACTATAATAATAATACTGTATATAACAACACAGAGTGACTATAATAATAATACTGTATATAACAACACAGAGTGACTATAATAATACTGTATATAACAAGACAGAGTGACTATAATAATAATACTGTATATAACAAGACAGAGTGACTATAATAATAATACTGTATATAACAAGACAGAGTGACTATAATAATAATACTGTATATAACAACACAGAGTGACTATAATAATACTGTATATAACAAGACCCCACAACTATAATAATAATACTGTATATAACAAGACAGAGTGACTATAATAATAATACTGAATATAACAACACAGAGTGACTATAATAATAATACTGTATATAACAACACAGAGTGACTATAATAATACTGTATATAACAACACAGAGTGACTATAATAATACTGTATATAACAAGACCCCACAACTATAATAATAATAATACTGTATATAACAAGACCTCTGACTATAATAATAATACTGTATATAACAAGACCCCTGACTATAATAATAATACTGTATATAACAAGACCCCTGACTATAATAATAATAATAATAATACTGTATATAACAAGACCCCACGACTATAATAATAATAATACTGTATATAACAAGACCCCTGACTATAATAATAATAATACTGTATATAACAAGACCCCTGACTATAATAATAATACTGTATATAACAAGACCCCTGACTATAATAATAATAATACTGTATATAACAAGACCCCTGACTATAATAATAATACTGTATATAACAAGACCCCTGACTATAATAATAATAATACTGTATATAACAAGACCTCTAACTATAATAATAATACTGTATATAACAAGACCTCTGACTATAATAATAATACTGTATATAACAAGACCCCTGACTATAATAATACTGTATATAACAAGACCTCTAACTATAATAATAATACTGTATATAACAAGACCCCACAACTATAATAATAATACTGTATATAACAAGACCCCTGACTATAATAATAATAATACTGTATATAACAAGACCCCTGACTATAATAATAATACTGTATATAACAAGACCTCTAACTATAATAATAATACTGTATATAACAAGACCTCTGACTATAATAATAATACTGTATATAACAAGACCCCTGACTATAATAATAATACTGTATATAACAAGACCTCTGACTATAATAATAATACTGTATATAACAAGACCCCTGACTATAATAATAATAATACTGTATATAACAAGACCCCTGACTATAATAATAATAATACTGTATATAACAAGACCCCTGACTATAATAATAATAATACTGTATATAACAAGACCCCTGACTATAATAATAATACTGTATATAACAAGACCCCTGACTATAATAATAATACTGTATATAACAAGACCCCTGACTATAATAATAATAATACTGTATATAACAAGACCCCTGACTATAATAATAATACTGTATATAACAAGACCCCTGACTATAATAATAATAATACTGTATATAACAAGACCCCTGACTATAATAATAATACTGTATATAACAAGACCCCTGACTATAATAATAATACTGTATATAACAAGACCCCTGACTATAATAATAATACTGTATATAACAAGACCCCTGACTATAATAATATTACTGTATATAACAAGACCCCTGACTATAATAATAATACTGTATATAACAAGACCCCACAACTATAATAATAATACTGTATATAACAAGACCCCTGACTATAATAATAATAATACTGTATATAACAAGACCCCTGACTATAATAATAATACTGTATATAACAAGACCTCTGACTATAATAATAATACTGTATATAACAAGACCCCTGACTATAATAATAATAATACTGTATATAACAAGACCCCTGACTATAATAATAATACTGTATATAACAAGACCCCTGACTATAATAATAATACTGTATATAACAAGACCCCTGACTATAATAATAATACTGTATATAACAAGACCTCTGACTATAATAATAATACTGTATATAACAAGACCCCTGACTATAATAATAATACTGTATATAACAAGACCCCTGACTATAATAATAATACTGTATATAACAAGACCCCTGACTATAATAATAATACTGTATATAACAAGACCCCTGACTATAATAATAATACTGTATATAACAAGACCTCTGACTATAATAATAATACTGTATATAACAAGACCTCTGACTATAATAATAATACTGTATATAACAAGACCCCTGACTATAATAATAATACTGTATATAACAAGACCCCTGACTATAATAATAATACTGTATATAACAAGACCCCTGACTATAATAATAATACTGTATATAACAAGACCCCACAACTATAATAATAATACTGTATATAACAAGACCCCTGACTATAATAATAATAATACTGTATATAACAAGACCCCTGACTATAATACTAATACTGTATATAACAAGACCTCTGACTATAATAATAATACTGTATATAACAAGACCCCTGACTATAATAATAATACTGTATATAACAAGACCCCTGACTATAATAATAATACTGTATATAACAAGACCCCACAACTATAATAATAATACTGTATATAACAAGACCTCTGACTATAATAATAATACTGTATATAACAAGACCCCTGACTATAATAAAACTAATTTTGTTTGACATTTTTTGCACACATAGTATTAGTTTTGGTGTTTTTTTTCTATGACATTTTCTCAGTACAAGTCATGTGATTCTGTGCAAATGCTCAAAAACACCACTGCGCCTCCAGCTGTTGCAATACTACAACTCCCAGTATGCCCGGACAGCCAACGGCCAGCGAAGTGATCTCCAGGTCGTAACCGCTGGCAACGGTCTATAAACATTACACTTACTACTGAGGGATTATATAGGCTGGTATTTCCCCACCAGTGTAGGTGGATATAAAAGTAGATCCGGCACGGCTTGGTGCGAAGGCTCCATTACACTATATACTCCATTATACTGCAGGTAGCTGTATTCATGGGTCAAGACTTCAAATTAAAGGGGTTATCCAGGAAAAAACTCAACTGGCTCCAGAAAGTTAAACAGATTTGTAAATTACTTCTATTAAAACATCTTAATCCTTTCAGTACTTATGAGCTGCTGAAGTTGAGTTGTTCTTTTCTGTCTAAGTGCTCTCTGATGACACGTGTCTCGGGAACTGTCCAGAGTAGAAGCAAATCCCCATAGCAAACCTCTTCTACTCTGTGCAGTTCCCGAGACAGACAGAGGTGCCAGCAGAGAGCATTGTGGTCAGACAGAAAAGAACAACTCAACTTCAGCAGCTGATAATTATTGGAAGGATTAATATTTTTTTTTATAGAAATAATTTACGAATCTATTTAACTTTCTGGAGCCAGTTAACAAAAAAAAAAAAAGTTTTTTTCCTGGAATACCCCTTTAAATGTAGAAGTGCAGATAATGATGAAAGAGAATATGAAGTCGCACTCACCCGAATATTTTTTCAGCATCTCAGAAACTTTAATTTCTTAAACATAGCAGTGAAGTAGATGAAGACAAAGTTCCATAGCGGTCAGACGTGGGGTACACCTGACCCCTCACTGGCGCGCCCCACTTCTGAGAACTTGCCGGCTCTCGCTCCCCGCTATAGAAACGTTGTCTTCATATACTTCACTGCTATGTTTAAGAAATTAAAGTTTCTAAGATGCTGAAGAAATATTTGGGTGGGTGCGACTTCATTCATTTTCTCTTTTGTCATTTGCCCACAAGGGTGCCTCCAGCTGTTGCAAAACTACAAATCCCAGCATGCCTGGACAGCCTAGACTAGCGCTTTCCAAACTCTGGATCTCCCAGCTGTTGCAAAACTACAACTCCCATCATGCACGGACAGCCAAAGGCTGTCCGTGCATGCTGGGAGTTGTAGTTTTGCAACAGCTGGAGGTCCACAGTTATCTATGATGTCTCGGCATGCTGGGATTTGTAGTTTTGCAACAGCTGGAGGCACATTGGTTGAGGAAACGCTGATATAGTGTGTAAACTACTGAAAATATTTCATTCCTTTACATTGAGGATTTTTTCTTTTGTAGAAAAACATCCAAGCCTCTCCTCGGTTCTGCCTGCAGCCACCACCAGAGGGCGCTCACTGTATACGGATTTACACAGGCTGCATCATTAATACCCACACATTGGGGTCGGGGCGGCTGTGAAGCTCCAGCAGGGCCCCGGCCTCACCCCTCACACCCCGTTTATTTCCCCGGAGCTCTATACCCGGGAGCCGCTTCTCTCGCCGCAGCAGCCGGCCGCCATGTTTCCGGAGTCCGCACAGCGAGGTCACGTGACGCGGCGCAGTGTGATGACGTCCCCCTCCTTGGCCCCGCCCTCCCATTGATGGCGCTGTCTGGCGGGCGGTGAAGATCACTGTGACTATTCACCAGAGTCCGGAGAATGGAGGACGATACTGACGTGCCGCAGGAGAGGGAAACCAAGGTAACCGGGCGACCCCCGCCATCTCTACCGGCGTCACGTGACCTGCTGGGCTGATATCAGCCTGTAATAGTCTCCTGTCCGCCATGTGTCACATCAGGCCCCTTCACATAACTACTACCCCCATTATCTCTGCTGGCTGTAAGTGAATAGAACACATTGTTTACATCCATACTGACCTAATAGCTCTTACAGCTGAGGGTTCGTTACAGTTGCGCTCTGTTTACACAATCCTCAGCAGCAGCAGCAGCAGCAGCAGTCTCCTTTAGGTTCTCATCGGCCTCCTTCACATATATCAGATGTCTGGCAGCGTCTACCTCCAGCGGGCATCCGAGGAAACTGATTGTAGAACTGATCCCCGGACCAGAAACAATGGACGTCCCCGGACCAGAAACGGTGGACGTCCCCGGACCAGAAACGGCGGACGTCCCCGGACCAGAAACAATGGACGTCCCCGGACCAGAAACGGCGGACGTCCCCGGACCAGAAACGGCGGACGTCCCCGGACCAGAAACGGCGGACGTCCCCGGACCAGAAACGGCGGACGTCCCCGGACCAGGAACGGCGGACGTCCCCGGACCAGGAACGGCGGACGTCCCCGGACCAGGAACGGCGGACGTCCCCGGACCAGGAACGGCGGACGTCCCCGGACCAGGAACGGCGGACGTCCCCGGACCAGAAACGGCGGACGTCCCCGGACCAGAAACGGCGGACGTCCCCGGACCAGAAACGGCGGACGTCCCCGGACCAGAAACGGCGGACGTCCCCGGACCAGAAACGGTGGACGTCCCCAGACATCACTGGACAGAAACAATGGACACCGGACGTCACCGGACCATGAACAATGGACGCCGGATGCTTATAGGAGATATCGGGCTAAAATAAACTCCTCCCCTATCCACAGGACAGGGGATAAGTAGCTGATCACCAGCTCTCAGTGTGGGGCTCATTACATTCTTATGAAAAAGTCCCGAATACAGCTCTCGGGCATCACTGGCGCTCCCATAGAAATGAATGGAGGGCGTGCAGACTACCGGTGGACAACACTCTCCTCTCACAAGAGCCGGGGTCCTGTCCCGGAAATTGGGGAGATCCCGGCGCTCGGACACCTCCCGGGATCAGCTACGTTTAGTTTTGCTGGAGTTCTTTAACAACTGATGTTACCTGATAAATTTTGTCATCAGTAGCGTTGAGATTTAGGCTGAGTTTACCAGCGCCGGACATATGTGAACACAGCCTTACAATGGCGCAGTGTGTCTGTCAGGATAGTTTGGCGCAGGGTGTGGGTCAGGATAGTTTGGCGCAGGGTATGGGTCAGGATAGTTTGGCGCAGTGTATGGGTCAGGATAGTTTGGCGCAGGGTATGGGTCAGGATAGTTTGGCGCAGGGTATGGGTCAGGATAGTTTGGCGCAGGGTATGGGTCAGGATAGTTTGGCGCAGGGTATGGGTCAGGATAGTTTGGCGCAGGGTATGGGTCAGGATAGTTTGGCGCAGTGTATGGGTCAGGATAGTTTGGCGCAGTGTATGGGTCAGGATAGTTTGGCGCAGGGTATGGGTCAGGATAGTTTGGCGCAGGGTATGGGTCAGGATAGTTTGGCGCAGGGTATGGGTCAGGATAGTTTGGCGCAGGGTATGGGTCAGGATAGTTTGGCGCAGGGTATGGGTCAGGATAGTTTGGCGCAGGGTATGGGTCAGGATAGTTTGGCGCAGTGTACGGGTCAGGATAGTTTGGCGCAGGGTATGGGTCAGGATAGTTTGGCGCAGGGTATGGGTCAGGATAGTTTGGCGCAGTGTATGGGTCAGGATAGTTTGGCGCAGTGTATGGGTCAGGATAGTTTGGCGCAGGGTATGGGTCAGGATAGTTTGGCGCAGTGTATGGGTCTGGATAGTTTGGCGCAGGGTATGGGTCAGGATAGTTTGGCGCAGGGTATGGGTCAGGATAGTTTGGCGCAGGGTGTGGGTCAGGATAGTTTGGCGCAGGGTGTGGGTCTGGATAGTTTGGCGCAGGGTATGGGTCTGGATAGTTTGGCGCAGGGTATGGGTCTGGATAGTTTGGCGCAGGGTATGGGTCTGGATAGTTTGGCGCAGGGTATGGGTCAGGATAGTTTGGCGCAGTGTATGGGTCAGGATAGTTTGGCGCAGTGTACGGGTCAGGATAGTTTGGCGCAGGCTATGGGTCTGGATAGTTTGGCGCAGGGTATGGGTCTGGATAGTTTGGCGCAGTGTACGGGTCAGGATAGTTTGGCGCAGGGTATGGGTCAGGATAGTTTGGCGCAGGCTATGGGTCTGGATAGTTTGGCGCAGGGTATGGGTCTGGATAGTTTGGCGCAGGGTATGGGTCAGGATAGTTTGGCGCAGTGTATGGGTCAGGATAGTTTGGCGCAGGGTATGGGTCTGGATAGTTTGGCGCAGGGTATGGGTCAGGATAGTTTGGCGCAGTGTATGGGTCAGGATAGTTTGGCGCAGTGTACGGGTCAGGATAGTTTGGCGCAGGCTATGGGTCAGGATAGTTTGGCGCAGGGTATGGGTCTGGATAGTTTGGCGCAGGGTATGGGTCTGGATAGTTTGGCGCAGGGTATGGGTCTGGATAGTTTGGCGCAGGGTATGGGTCAGGATAGTTTGGCGCAGGGTATGGGTCAGGATAGTTTGGCGCAGGGTATGGGTCAGGATAGTTTGGCGCAGGGTATGGGTCAGGATAGTTTCAAACAAACCGGAAAGGGAAAGACTTACACCAGTCACGCGCACCCGACTATAGAAATTATTGTAACAATAAATCTTTATTAACCCCTTAAATTAGATATATCATGGGGGGAAAAACTCATCCCATATTTAAAGCATAGGGGATAAGTTTTAGATCATGGGGGGTCTGACTGCTGGGACCCCCCACAATCTCTTGTACTGGGCCCCGGCTCTCCAGGGAGCGGCGCACCTCCAGGTGTTGCAAAACTACAACTCCCAGCGTGCCTGGACAGCCGAAGAAGAGTTGTAGTTTTGCAACATCTGGAGGCCCCCTGATTTTGAAACACTGGGATAGAGGATGCATTTTTCCTCATGATACGTTTTTTTGTTTTATACTCCTAGTTTGGTACAGTGTGTCGCTCTCCCTAGTTTGGTGGTACAGTGTGTTGCTCTCCCTAGTTTGGTACAGTGTGTCGCTCTCCCTAGTTTGGTACAGTGTGTTGCTCTCCCTAGTTTGGTACAGTGTGTTGCTCTCCCTAGTTTGGTACAGTGTGTCGCTCTCCCTAGTTTGGTACAGTGTGTTGCTCTCCCTAGTTTGGTACAGTGTGTTGCTCTCCCTAGTTTGGTACAGTGTGTCGCTCTCCCTAGTTTGGTACAGTGTGTCGCTCTCCCTAGTTTGGTACAGTGTGTCGCTCTCCCTAGTTTGGTACAGTGTGTCGCTCTCCCTAGTTTGGTGGTACAGTGTGTCGCTCTCCCTAGTTTGGTGGTACAGTGCGTCGCTCTCCCTAGTTTGGTGGTACAGTGCGTCGCTCTCCCTAGTTTGGTGGTACAGTGTGTCGCTCTCCCTAGTTTGGTACAGTGCGTCGCTCTCCCTAGTTTGGTGGTACAGTGTGTCGCTCTCCCTAGTTTGGTGGTACAGTGCGTCGCTCTCCCTAGTTTGGTGGTACAGTGCGTCGCTCTCCCTAGTTTGGTGGTACAGTGCGTCGCTCTCCCTAGTTTGGTGGTACAGTGCGTCGCTCTCCCTCGTTTGGTGGTACAGTGCGTCGCTCTCCCTAGTTTGGTGGTACAGTGCGTCGCTCTCCCTAGTTTGGTGGTACAGTGCGTCGCTCTCCCTAGTTTGGTGGTACAGTGCGTCGCTCTCCCTAGTTTGGTGGTACAGTGCGTCGCTCTCCCTAGTTTGGTGGTACAGTGCGTCGCTCTCCCTCGTTTGGTGGTACAGTGCGTCGCTCTCCCTAGTTTGGTGGTACAGTGCGTCGCTCTCCCTAGTTTGGTGGTACAGTGCGTCGCTCTCCCTAGTTTGGTGGTACAGTGCGTCGCTCTCCCTAGTTTGGTGGTACAGTGCGTCGCTCTCCCTAGTTTGGTGGTACAGTGCGTCGCTCTCCCTAGTTTGGTGGTACAGTGCGTCGCTCTCCCTAGTTTGGTGGTACAGTGCGTCGCTCTCCCTAGTTTGGTGGTACAGTGTGTCGCTCTCCCTAGTTTGGTGGTACAGTGTGTCGCTCTCCCTCGTTTGGTGGTACAGTGCGTCGCTCTCCCTAGTTTGGTGGTACAGTGCGTCGCTCTCCCTAGTTTGGTGGTACAGTGCGTCGCTCTCCCTAGTTTGGTGGTACAGTGCGTCGCTCTCCCTAGTTTGGTGGTACAGTGCGTCGCTCTCCCTCGTTTGGTGGTACAGTGCGTCGCTCTCCCTAGTTTGGTGGTACAGTGCGTCGCTCTCCCTCGTTTGGTGGTACAGTGCGTCGCTCTCCCTCGTTTGGTGGTACAGTGTGTCGCTCTCCCTAGTTTGGTACAGTGTGTCGGCCTTGACCTGACTGAACTCTTATTACCATTTTACAGGATTTCCAGTTCCGACAGCTGAAAAAGAATCGGATATTCACACCGCCAGCTGATCTCCCCAAGGAGCGTTCAAATCTTCTTGCCGTGTCCAACAAATATGGCTTCCTGGTGGCCGGCGGCCCGGCGGGGCTGAAGATTTTCCGAACTGATGACGTTCTGGTCCCTATAAAACCCGGGGAGGACCCCAATAATATACGTAGGTTGATGAACGTGCGATTGGGGTCTTAAAAGGACAGTAAAAAGACTGCTGCAAAACTGCAACTCCCAGCCGTTGGTTGTTCGGGCATGCTGGGAGTTGTAGTTTTGCAATATTTGGAGGACTACAGTTGGCTACCACTGCTGTAGGCCATGCCGAAAGTTTTTAATTATTTGTAAATGTATTCATTTTATTTATTTATTTTTTGCTTGTGTTTTTTATTTTATTTTATTTTTTTTTTTTTTTTATAAAGCGACAGTTACACTTAGAATTGAAGAAGGATTCGGGGGCCCTTTCAGTGCTTGCAAAAGCAGGTGCTGATATTTTCCTCTAGGGGGCAGTCACTGTGATGGTCTCATTGCTGTTTTGTCTTATCATTGTATAGTGTAGCTTTATACAGAGCCTTTGTTATTACAGTTTGCTCCTTTGGACAGGTTGATTGTTATTGTTAGTTAATAAAGTTTTTCTTGTTGTGCAGAGCCGGGTCCTCCAGGGATCGATGTACCAACAAAGTATCCTGTGCACCATGTGGCGCTGAGCTCAGACAGCCTCACCCTGTCTGTCTGCATGTCATCCAGCTCACAGGGCTCCATCATCTCCTTCTATGATGTCCGGACCCTCGTGGGTGAGGTACGGTTTACGCCCCATTGATAAGAGGAATAGACACCCCCTAAAGGGCCTGACCAAACCTTCATCTAGGGCCGGGCGGGTGCGCATAGTACTGGTGTAGAAGAGTCACATGACACGTTCCTTGTGATCTCCTAAAACAGTGTTTCCCAACGATGGTGCCTCCAGAGGTTGCAAAACTACAACTCCCAGCATGTCCGGACAGCCTTTGGCTGTCCGGGCATGCTGGGAGTTGTAGTTTTGAAACAGCTGGAGTCACCCTAGTTGGGGACTACAACTCCCACCGTTCCTGGACTGCCTTTAGCTGTCCGTGCATGCTGGGAGTTGTAGTTTTGAAACAGCTGGAGTCACCCTGGTTGGGAAGCTACAACTCCCACCATTCCTGGACTGTCTTTGGCTGTCTGGGCATGCTGGGTGTTGTAGTTTTTTCAACTGCTGGGGACACCCTGGTTGGGAAACACTGTTATTGACAAACGGAGAAAAACTTGTAATATTAATATTCTTTAACCCCTTAACGACCAAGGACGTAAATTTACGTCCTGGTGCGGCGGTACTTGGCGTACCAGGACGTATAATTACTTCCTGTACATGGCCGCGAGCATCAGACGATGCTCGGATCATGCGCTGCTGATCGCAGCCAGGGACCCGCCGGTAATGGGCGACATACATGATCGCGCGCATGTCTGCCATTAACCCCTCAGATGCCGTTATCAATACAGATCACAGCATCTGCGGCAGTGCGGTCAGAAATATGGATGATCGGATGCCCGCAGTGCTGCCGCGGCGATCCGGTCGTCCAGAACGGCAGCCGGAGGTCCCCTCACCTTCCTCCGCCGCCTTCCACGGGTCTTCTGCTCTGGTCTGAGATCGAGCAGACCAGAGCAGCCAATGACAGATAACACTGATCAGTGCTATGTCCTATGTATTAGTATTAGTCCCTATGGGGACTATTAAATTGTGAAAATAAAAGTAAAAAAAGTTTTAAAAAATATGAAAAATCCTCTCCCCCAATAAAAATGTAAAATGTCCTTTTTTCCCATTTTACCCCCATAAAGTGTAAAAATAACAATGAAAATAATGAATACACATATTTGGTATCGCTGCGTGCGTAAATGTCCGAACTATTAAAATATAATGTTATTGATCCCGTACGGTGAACGTAACAAAAAACAAACAAACTCGAAAGTGCTGTTTTCTTTGTCACATTTTATTTAAAAAAAAAATTTATAAAAAAAAAATGTATAAAAGTTTTACATACACAAATGAGGTATCAATAAAAAGTACAGATCATAGCGCCAAAAATTACTCTAATGGTCTGTGGATGAAAATATAAGAGTTACGATTTTTAGAAGAGGAGTAGGGGGAAAAAAAATGCAAAAATAAAATTGGCCTGGTCCTTAAGGGGTTATTATCGCCAACTTGTGCCTCTTTAGCCATTGCAGAACTCCATTCGTTCTCTGACAGCATGCTGGGATGTGCAGTTTCTCCCCAGTTCTGGAGCCACAGGATGGGGAGCACTGATGATCTTTTTGGTAATGGAGTTTCTCTCTCTCTCTCTCTCTTTGCAGTCCAGACAACCTAAAGAAGCCTTCTCCTCCCAGCTGCTCTCCAGGGAGGCCGACAGCTTTGTCACCGATCTGAAGTGGAACCCTGTGATGTTCAATCTGGTGGCCGTGTGCCTCAGTAATGGCGGCATCTATGTCTTCAAGGTGACAGACAGCGTGGACCTGTATGCCAACCTACCCCCCTCCCTGGGTGTGACGTGTGGTGAGTGATCATGAAGCTGCGTCCGGTCATATACTGGAGCCATAGAAACCTGCGACTAATGTAATCACCTTGTTACTGTAGTGTGCTGGAGCCCGAAGGGGAAGCAACTGGCTGTAGGCAAACAGAATGGGACAGTGGTGCAGTACATCCCGGTAAGTCCTGTACAACAGCGTTTACTATACTCCAGAGCTGTACTCACTGTTCTGCTGGTGAGATCACTGTGTACATACATTACATTACTTATCCTGTACTGATCCTGAGTTATATCCTGTATTATACTCCAGAGCTGTACTCACTATTCTGCTGGTGAGGTCACTGTGTACATACATTACATTACTTATCCTGTACTGATCCTGAGTTATATCCTGTATTATACTCCAGAGCTGTACTCACTATTCTGCTGGTGAGGTCACTGTGTACATACATTACATTACTTATCCTGTACTGATCCTGAGTTATATCCTGTATTATACTCCAGAGCTGTACTCACTATTCTGCTGGTGAGGTCACTGTGTACATACATTACATTACTTATCCTGTACTGATCCTGAGTTATATCCTGTATTATACTCCAGAGCTGTACTCACTATTCTGCTGGTGAGGTCACTGTGTACATACATTACATTACTTATCCTGTACTGATCCTGAGTTATATCCTGTATTATACTCCAGAGCTGTACTCACTATTCTGCTGGTGAGGTCACTGTGTACATACATTACATTACTTATCCTGTACTGATCCTGAGTTATATCCTGTAGTATACTCCAGAGCTGTACTCACTATTCTGCTGGTGAGGTCACTGTGTACATACATTACATTACTTATCCTGTACTGATCCTGAGTTATATCCTGTATTATACTCCAGAGCTGTACTCACTATTCTGCTGGTGAGATCACTGTGTAGATACATTACATTACTTATCCTGTACTGATCCTGAGTTATATCCTGTATTATACTCCAGAGCTGTACTCACTATTCTGCTGGTGAGATCACTGTGTACATACATTACATTACTTATCCTGTACTGATCCTTAGTTATATACTGTATTATACTCCAGAGCTGTACTCAGTATTCTGCTGGTAGTCACTGTGTGTTCTTTCTTTGCTTTTTGCAGACCCTGGAGGAAAGGAAAGTGATCCCCTGTCCCTCGTTCTATGAATCTGACCCTGTGAAAGGTAAATCTCGTTTCTTCTATTCTTGCAGTGCATTGTGGGTAGGCAATAGATCAGTGATATCTCATAGGTTGTTACATTGTTGCACTAAGGCCATACTTCTTAATCCATGGCATCCTCTGACCTTATATATCTCACAGCTGGGGGTTTGTTACAGTTGTCTCCAGTGCTTAGTTTTACTGTCTTTTTGTGGTTTCAGTGCTGGACATCCTTTGGGTCAGCACCTATGTCTTCGCCGTCGTGTACGCGGCGGCCGATGGATCTTTGGAGACCTCCCCGCAGCTTGTCATGGTCTTGATTCCGGTGAGTTCATTGGCAGATTGGCGCTTAGAGGAGCATCATGGCCGCCTTCACTCCAGTGATTTCACAGGACAGACTGCTGTGTACTGGGCTACAGCGCCCCCTGTGGTTTTGATCTGCACATAACCATATTTGTCTTTTTATGACCCAGAAAAAGGAAGAGAAGCGAGGAGAACGCTTCCTGAACTTCACGGAGACCTGCTACAGCAGCTGCAACGAGAGGCAACATCACTTCTTCATGAACTACATCGAAGACTGGTAAGATGCCAGTGTTATACCCCAGGCTGCCCGCTGCTCAACTGGGCATGAGATTGGCACCAGAAGTCTTCACAATCTCTTCCTTCTCTTAGGGATCTTCTCCTTGGGGCATCAGCAGCCTCCATAGAAGTCAGTGTGATTGCCAGGCCTCCTGATCAGGTAAGTGTCCTACGGCATGGATGTGCCCAGTGAGCGCCCCCCTGCTGAACATATAGTGCCAGCCTAGGGAATGTTGGGAAATAGAAGCAGTGGGGCGTTCGTTGGCATCTAGCTTCCAACTTAGGTAACCCTTTAGAACAGCAGTCTCTAACTTGTAACCTTTGAAGCCGGTGAAAAACGTCAGCTGCTGGGATTTGTAGTTTCCCAACCAGGGTGCCTCCAGCTGTTGCAAAACTACATCTCCCAGCATGTTGACATAACATTGGCTGTCCAGGCATGCTGGGAATTGTAGTTTCAAAACTGGGGTTCCTCCAGCTGTTGCAAAAGTACAACTCGCAGCATGCCCGGACAGCCAACTGGGGTTCCTCCAGCTGTTGCAAAAGTACAACTCCCAGCATGGCCAGACAGCCAACTGGGGTTCCTCCAGCTGTTGCAAAAGTACAACTCCCAGTATGCCCAGACAGCCAACTGGGGTTCCTCCAGCTGTTGCAAAAGTACAACTCCCAGCATGCCCGGACAGCCAGTCATCTTCTGCTCTGGTCTGTGGGAAGGCAGATCAGAGCAGAAGACTCCCAGAAGGCAGCGATCCGATCATCCTGTTAAGTGACCGCGATGCTGCAGATGCCGTGATCTGTATTGATCACGGCACCTGAGGGGTTAATGGCGGACATCCGCGGGATCGCGAGTGTCCGCCATTACCGGCGGGTCCCTGGCTGCGATCCACAGCCGGGACCTGCCGCACATGATGCCGGCATCGCTCCAATGCCTGTGGTTATGCTCAGGACGTAAATGTACGTCCTGGTGCGTTAAGTACCACATCACCAAGACGTACATTTACGTCCTGCGTCGTTAAGGGGTTAGATCTTGGTTGTACCCCTTTCGGTGATGTCCTGTCTGCAGTGCCTGTGCTGAGCGATGTGTCTCCTTGGTCACTACTATGTGCATAGTCGGATCCCGCAGTCATGGGAGCTGAGGACACAAAGTGGATTTTATTATTTTTTCATTTATTTTACTTAGTTAGTTAATTTATTAAAAAAAATGTATTTATCTTTTATTCCTTAAGACTTTTTGCAAAAGTTAAATTTTCTATTCATTGGAGCAATGTCCAGGAAATCAAGTTTTAAAACAATGGTAGAGGGTGTGCAGTGACCCCCCCCCCTGTCATGTGACATCTCGATGGGCGGGGGGGGGGGGGGGGCAGCCATGTGTTGAGATCACTTTGTGTTTCATATATTGTTTCCCCCTCAGAGCCTGTGGGAGTTATGGCTGCTGGAAGACTCGAGCCGAGCAGAGCTGCCGGTGACTGATAACAGCGAGGACACGCTGCCCATGGGGGTTGTGGTCTCCTTCACCAGCCAGCTGAATGTGTTTATCAGTACGTACCATCCATGTGTGCGCTATCCACTGTGTCACAACGCTGCTTATGTAATGGCTAGAAATTAAAGGGGTTGTCTGGGATTAGAAAAATGCAGCTTATATCCTGCAAAAACAGCACCACTCATGTCTACAGGTTGTCTGTGGTATCGCAGCTTGGCTCCATTGCAGGGAATGGGATTGAGCTGCAGTACTGCACACAAACTATGGAAAGGGGTGGCGCTGTTTTTGCAAAATAAGAAGAGGGATGTTCTGATATTGTAGGTGGTTAAACTGAGGGCTGCATAGTGGTAGGAGCAGAATCCCAGCAGTACAGAGTATTTCAGGAGAGGAGTGTGCTGGTCATGTGGAGGTCACAGGGTGAGAGTTATACAGTGGAGGAGCCGGGTCCACAGCAGTACAGAGTATTTCAGGAGAGGAGTGTACTGATCCTGTGGAGGTCACAGGGTCAGAGTTATATAGTGGAGGAGCCGGGTCCACAGCAGTACAGAGTATTTCAGGAGAGGAGTGTACTGATCATGTGGAGGAGCAGGGTCCACAGCAGTACAGAATATTTCAGGAGAGGCTGTACTGATCATGTGGAGGTCACAGGATGAGAGTTATATAGTGGAGGAGCAGGGTCCACAGCAGTACAGAGTATTTCAGGAGAGGAATGTGCTGATAATGTGGAGGTCACAGGGTGAGAGTTATATAGTGGAGGAGCAGGGTCCACAGCAGTACAGAGTATTTCAGGAGAGGAGTGTGCTGATCATGTGGGAGGTCACAGGGTGAGAGTTATATAGTGGAGGAGCAGGGTCCACAGCAGTACAGAGTATTTCAGAAGAGGAGTGCGCTGATCATGTGGAGGTCACAGGGTGAGAGTTAGATAGTGGAGGAGCAGGGTCCACAGCAGTACAGAGTATTTCAGAAGAGGAGTGCGCTGATCATGTGGAGGTCACAGGGTGAGAGTTATATAGTGGAGGAGCAGGGTCCACAGCAGTACAGAGTATTTTAGGAGAGTCGTGTGCTGATCATGTTGGGGGGGGGGGGGGGGTAATTACGTAAAGAAAGGAGCTGGGTTCCCAGCAGACATTCAGGTTAGGAGAGGGCTGATCATGTTGGGGGTTACAAACTGAGTGTTACATAGTGGAGGGATCAGCAGCGCAGAGTATTTCAGGGGAGGGGAGTGCTGATCATGTTGGGGGTTACAGACTGAGTGTTACATAGTGGAGGGATCAGCAGCGCAGAGTATTTCAGGGGAGGGGAGTGCTGATCATGTTGGGGGTTACCTAGTGGAAGGATCAGGATCTCAGCGGCAGAGAAGTGCCACAGTTTTTGTCCCATCTCCATTATACTGCAGCGGCGGCTCTTGTCCCTGACTGACCTCTCCTCCTCTTCGCCATTAACCTCCGTGTCTTTTGCTCCTACAGGTGAAGAGAAGATTCTGCCTCCCACTCCGGTACTGCTGCTGCTCTCCACCGATGGCGTCCTCTGCCCCTTTCACATGATCAACTCAAACCCTGTCAAATCTCTGACCGTGAAACCGGAGCGGCTCCCTATGGAAGGAGAACGGCAGATTAAAACTGCAGGTATCTGTGTGTTCTCTCTTACATACTGTAGTGCCCCCCTCACCCTGAGACAGTGGTCTCAAACTGTGGCCCTTCAGATGTTGCAAAACTACAAATCCCAGCATGCTTTCAGAGAACGTATGGAGTATTGCAATGGCTAAATAGGTACAGTATGGCTATATTAAAGGGGTACTCCGGTGGAAAACTTGCTATTTCTCCTGCTCTGGACAGTTCCTAAAATTGACAGCAGAGGTCAGCAGAGAGCACTGTGGTCGTGACAGAAGAGAAATCCAAAAAGAAAAGCATTTCCTCTGTAGTATACAGCCCCAAAAATGTACTGGAAGGATTAAGATTTTTTAATAGAAGTGATTTACAAATCTGTTTAATTTTCTGACACCAGTTGATTTTAAAAGGAAAAAAAAAGCTTTCCACAGGTGTACCCCTTTAACCCCTTAACGACAAAGGACGTAAATGTACGTCCTGGTGAGGTGGCACTTATTGCACCAGGACGTACATTTACGTCCTATGCATAACCGTGAGCATTGGAGCGATTCTCACGTCATGCACGACAGGTCCCGGATGCAGCCAGGAACCCGCCCGTAATGGCGAAAATCCGCGATCGCGCGGATGTCCGCCATTAACCCCTCAGATGCCGTGATCAATACAGATCACGGCATCTGCAGCATCGCGGTCACTAAAATGGATGATCGGATCGCCCGCAGTGCTGCCGCGGCGATCCGATCATCCAGCATGGCGGCCGGAGGTCCCCTCACCTTGCTGCAGCCGTCTTGTGCTCTGGTCTGCGATTGAGCGAACAGTAATAGAAAAGTATATTTTCATGGGTATCATTTTAATCGTATTGACCCAAAGAATAAAGAACACGTCATTTTTACAGTAAATTGTACGGCGTGAAAAAGAAACCTTCCAAAATTTGCTAAATTGCGGTTTTCTTTTTAATTTCCCCACACAAATAGTATTTTTTTTGCGCCGTACATTTTATGGTAAAGTGAGTGATGGCATTACAACGGACAACTGGTCGCGCAAAAAACAAGCCCTCATACTAGTCTGTGGATGAAAATATAAGAGTTATTTTTTGAAGGCGAGGAGGGAAAAACGAAAACATAAAAATAAAATTGTCTGAGTCCTTAAGGCCCAAATGGGCTGCTTCCTTAAAGGGGTACTCCGGTGAAAACCTTTTTTCTTTTAAATCAACTGGTGGCAGAAAGTTAAACATATTTGTAATTACTTTTATTTAAAAAAATCTTAATCCTTCCTGTACTTATTAGCTGCTGAATACTACAGAGGAAATTCTTTTCTTTTCGGAATGCTCTCTGATGACATCACGAACACAGTTCTCTCTGCTGACGTTATTATAATAAGAATAATAACGCTTTATTTATTGTTGTCCTTAGTGGGATTTGAACCCAAGTCCCCAGCACTGCAAGGCAGCAGTGCTAACCACTGAGCCACCATGCTTCCCTTAGCGTACATCTGCTATGCATGGTTGCTAAAATGGACAGAGATGTCAGCAGAGAGCATTGTGCTCGTGATGTCATTAGTGTTCCAAAAAGATTTGGAACACTAATGCAGCTAATAAGTAGTGGAAGGATTAAGATTTTTTAATAGAAGTAATTTACAAATATGTTTAACTTTCTGCCACCAGTTGATTTAAAAGAAAAAAGGTTTTCACCGGAGTACCCCTTTAAGGGGTTAAATATTGTTATTGGTAGTTTTTCTCTGTCAAGAACAGTGTTTCCCAACCAGCATGCCTCCAGCTGTTGCAAAACTACAACTCCCAGCATGCCCGGACAGCCAAAGGCAGTCTAGGAAAGGTGGGAGTTGTAGTTTCCCAACCAGGGTGTCGCCAGCTGTTGCAAAACTACAACTCCCAGCATGCCCGGACAGCCAACGGCAGTCTAGGAAAGGTGTGAATTGTAGTTTCCCAACCAGGGTGGCACCAGCTGTTGCATAACTACAACTCCCAGCATGCCCAGACAGCCAAAGGCAGTCTAGGAAAGGTGGGAGTTGTAGTTTCCCAACCAGGGTGTCGCCAGCTGTTGCAAAACTACAACTCCCAGCATGCCCGGACAGCCAACGGCAGTCTAGGAAAGGTGTGAATTGTAGTTTCCCAACCAGGGTGGCACCAGCTGTTGCATAACTACAACTCCCAGCATGCCCAGACAGCCAAAGGCAGTCTAGGAAAGGTGGGAGTTGTAGTTTCCCAACCAGGGTGTCGCCAGCGGTTGCAAAACTACAACTCCCAGCATGCCCGGACAGCCAACGGCTGTCCGGGCATGCTGGGAGTTGAAGTTTTGCAACATCTGGAGGGCCACAGTGTGAGACCACTGCCCTAAGACACTTTAGACTTCTGCCCTGATGGGCTGACCCCATAATAAAACAGGCCCTGTATGTAAATAGAGCAGCCATGGGGCCATATTAGAGAAACCACAACCCACAATAGGATCACAAGACCAATCAGTCAGCCATAGTAATAACGTAGATCACCTGTTTGTGTCACCTCAATGCTTGGACTCAAGATGAGCGAATTTACAGTAAATTCGATTCGTCACGAACTTCTCGGCTCGGCAGTTGATGACTTTTCCTGCATAAATTAGTTCAGCTTTCAGGTGCTCCCGTGGGCTAGAAAAGGTGGATACAGTCCTAAGAGACTCTTTCCTAGGAATGTATCCACCTTTTCCAGCCCACCGGAGCACCTGAAAGCTGAACTAATTTATGCAGGATAAGTCATCAACTGCCGAGCCGAGAAGTTCGTGACGAATCGAATTTACTGTAAATTCGCTCATCTCTAGCTTGGACCTTGGATACATGAAGAGGAGCTGCACCAGGATGCTGCAAAAATTAAAATCCAGTGTTTTATTGGTGGAAAATGTAAAGGTCCGTGGTAGAAACCAATGCAAATCGGTTATGATTGAGACATAGTGTAGTGATATCCTGTGTCCTTATAAAGGAGACAAACAAGATGACATCCTCCATCCAAAGGTTAAAGGGGATATCCAGGAAAAAACTTTATATATATATATATATATATATATATATATATATATATATATATATATATATATATCAACTGGCTCCAAAAAGTTAAACAGATTTGTAAATTACTTCTATTAAAAAATCTTAATCCTTTCAGTACTTATGAGCTTCTGAAGTTAAGGTTGTTCTTTTCTGTCTAAGTGCTCTCTGATGACACCTGTCTCGGGAACCGCCCAGTTTAGAAGCAAATCCCCATAGCAAACCTCTTCTAAACTGGGCGTTTCCCGAGACAGGTGTCATCAGAGAGCACTTAGACAGAAAAGAACAACCTTAACTTCAGAAGCTCATAAGTACTGAAAGGATTAAGATTTTTTAATAGAAGTAATTTACAAATCTGTTTAACTTTCTGGAGCCAGTTGATATATAAAAAAAGTTTTTTTTTCCTGGAATACCCCTTTAACCCTTACTCACCCCCATTTGCCAGGGGCGAGGTTTTTGTTTAAAGTCCCATACAAGTCAATGGGAAATATATGTTACTGCATAACTTCCAAACGGCTGGAGATATTTCCATAATACTTGGTCACATGTTACTTATATGTCCAGTTAAAATATAGGATAGTTAATTTAACCCTTAACTACCCCCATTTGTGAGGGTCGGGGTTTTTGTTTAACGTCCCATGCAAATCAATGGGAAATGTATGTTCCCACATAACTTCCGTACGGCTGGAGATATTTCAATACCTGGTCACATATTACGGGTCAGGATGGGAGGTCGGGATGACCGGGCATGCTGGGGGTTTGTAGTTCTGCAATATCTGCAGGCACCCTGGTTGGGAAACACTGCCCTAATGTGTATGGAGGTCTGTCTGGGCATGCTGGAAGTTGTAGTTTTGCAACAGCTGGAGGCACCCTGGTTGGGAAACACTGATCTGTGGACCTCCCAGTTGTTGCAAAACTACAACTTCCTGTATGGCCACACAGCCAAAATCTGTCCCGGCATGCTAAGTTTCAATGTAATCTTCTGTTCTGAAACAGGGATATTGTTTTGCCCATAAGCAAATATGGTTGCCCCCCCCCCCCCCCCCCTCCCCATATAGATACAGTGGGTTTTGTACCATGGATGCTCAATGATACTCACATGTCCCTGCCGCTCCCGCCCGTCATTTCGCCGCTCTGCTGCCGCCCTGCGCCATCGCTCTCCATCGCCGCTCATGCCGCCCCTATTGGACAACAGGCCGGAGCGGCGGGGACATGTATCATTGAGCAGGGCACATGGGTCGCATTAAACTGAAGCAGTCAGCGCTGCCGGAAGCCGTTTTTGCAATGGCCCCGACACACAGAAGCATCGAATGTTGAAACGATTGTATGTCGGGGGATCACTGTACTCATAACCTATATTACAGACATTAAAGGGGATACTACAGTGTGGGACAATTTATATCCTATCCAAAGTATAGCAAAGGATAGGATGGATGGGTCTGACCGCTGGGACCGCCTGTGATTTTCAGCACGGCGACCAGTTCTTCTCGTGCATGGAGCAATCTCCACTCCGTGCAAGGAGACTATGGACGAAGCTGTGGTCAACACTCCCCATCCATCCGGGAGATACATGAACACTGTATCCCATAGAGATGCATGGATAGGGGCATGTGCTGGGGTGCCGAGCCTGAGATCACGGCGGGTCCCCTTGGATAAAGAATTGGCAGACACTGCAGTACTCCTTTAAGTGTTTGCGGGGCTCCCTTTAAATTTTGCTGCAATAAACATTGGATTTAATCTTTCTTGTTGTCACCTAATCCTTTGTTTCCTTGTTGTGTTTGCAGCGCCCGTTGCTACCACCGCAGGACCTGCCGCTTCTTTCGCTAGCCCTCCTCAATATGGTGCAGTTAACAGCAGCGTTACTAACACGCCCCCTACTGGTTTCACTGGGAAAGTGTCTGCTCCAGCCTTCGGTCTCCCAACGTCGTCTCCTGCTGCTGCTTTCGGCGGCCCTGCAAAACCTCAGACGACCGCTCCTGTGTTCACCCTGCCTCCTGCTAGTGGCCCTGCCAGACCTCAGACGACCGCTCCCCCTGTCTTTACCCAGCCTCCTGCTAGTGGCCTTGCCAAACCTCAGACTTCTGCTTCTCCTGCCTTCACCTTTCCTGGTGCTAATGTGTCTGTAAAACCTCAGACTACAGCTGCTCCAACCTTTGGCATGCCAGCCGCCAGTGTCCCTGCTGTATCTGCTCCAACCTTTGGCATGCCAGCCGCCAGTGTCCCTGCTGTATCTGCTCCAACCTTTGGCATGCCAACCGCCAGTGTCCCTGCTGTATCTGCTCCAACCTTTGGCATGCCAGCCGCCAGTGTCCCTGCTGTATCTGCTCCAACCTTTGGCATGCCAGCCGCCAGTGTCCCTGCTGTATCTGCTCCAACCTTTGGCATGCCAGCCGCCAGTGTCCCTGCTGTATCTGCTCCAACCTTTGGCATGCCAGCCGCCAGTGTCCCTGCTGTATCTGCTCCAACCTTCGGCATGCCAGCCGCCAGTGTCCCTGCGGTATCTGCTCCAACCTTCGGCATGCCAGCCGCCGGTGTCCCTGCGGTATCTGCTCCAGCCTTCGGCATGCCAGCCGCCAGTGTCCCTGCGGTATCTGCTCCAACCTTTGGTATACCATCATCTAGTGTGCCGGCAGCTGCCCCCAATTTCAGCTTTACCTCAGCTTCTCTCTCTGGGAAGCCCCAGCCTAGCCCCGCTTTTAGTTCGTCTTCCTCGAGTGTCCCTGGTAACCCTCCAGCCGCTTCCTTTGGTTTCGGCATGCCTGCTTCAAATTTTCCTCTCGGTCCTCAAGACGGTTCTTCATTTGCAGGCAAACCCCAGCCTTCCCCCGCTTTCAGTGTTCCTTCTACTAGCCTTCCTACAGCAACACAAGCCAGCTCTTTTTCTGCCTTATTTGGTACTTCAGCTGGGGCGGCAAGCTTTACCAAGCCAGCGGGTGCACCAGTATCGTCCTTCACCGCGGAGCCAGCCGGAGGAGGAGCTTTTGAGGCTGCAACACCAAAGCCAGAAATCACCAACAGTTCTAACCAAGCTGCAGATCCCGGTGTCCAAGCAGCGTCCTCCATCAGAGTGAACCTAAAAGACAAGTACGTGTAACTAAAAACACCTTGACCGGCTTGTCACTGGGCACTAACATATCTTAGTGTATGTGGTGGGCAGAGCTCTTACTCCTAGTACATTGGCCAGGGGTGGTGGCGTTGCCACATTCACTTTCTTATACACCAAAATTTGCATCTACTGTTATACTGGTCTTACTGGCTTTACACATAATTTATGCTGGATAATTTGTACTTTTCTGAGTAGAATACACACTTATAGACCACCAGGAAAGCCAGCATCAACTCCTCCACTAGCCTAGACCACCAGGAAAGCCATCATCAACTCCTCCACTAGCCTAGACCACCAGGAAAGCCAGCATCAACTCCTCCACTAGCCTAGACCACCAGGAAAGCCAGCATCAACTCCTCCACTAGCCTAGACCACCAGGGAAGTCAGCATCAACTCCTCCACTAGCCTAGACCACCAGGGAAATCAGCATAATCTCCACTAGCCTAGACAACCAGGGAAGTCGGCATCAACTCCTCCACTAGCCTAGACCACCAGGGAAATCAGCATAATCTACACTAGCCTAGACAACCAGGGAAGTCAGCATCAACTACTCCACTAGCCTAGACCACCAGGGAAGTCAGCATCAATTCCTCCACTAGCCTAGACCACCAGGGAAATCAGCATCAACTACTCCACTAGCCTAGACAACCAGGGAAGCCAACATCAACTCCTCTACTAGCCTAGACCACCAGGGAAGCCAGCATCAACTCCTCCACTAGGTTAGACAACCAGGGAAGCCAGCATCAACTCCTCCACTAGCCTAGACCACCAGAGAAGCCAGCATCAACTCCTATACTAGCCTAGACCACCAGGGAAGTCAGCATCAACTCCTCCACTAGCCTAGACCACCAGGGAAATCAGCATCAACTCCTCCACTAGCCTAGACCACCAGGGAAGTCAGCATCAACTCTACTAGCCTAGACAACCAGGGAAGTCAACATCAACTCCTCCACTAGCCTAGACCACCAGGGAAGTCGGCATCAACTCCTCCACTAGCCTAGACCACCAGGGAAGTCGGCATCAACTCCTCCACTAGCCTAGACCACCAGGAAAGCCAGCATCAATTCCTCCACTAGCCTAGACCACCTGGGAAGTCAGCATCAACTCATCCACTAGCCTAGACCACCAGGGAAATCAGCATAATCTCCACTAGCCTAGACAACCAGGGAAGACAGCACCAAATCCTCCACTAGCCTAGACCACCAGGGAAGTCAGCATCAACTCCTCCACTAGCCTAGACCACCAGGGAAGTCAGCATCAACTCCTCCACTAGCCTAGACCACCAGGAAAGCCAGCATCAACTCCTTCACTAGCCTAGACCACCTGGGAAGTCAGCATCAACTCCTCCACTAGCCTAGACCACCAGGGAAATCAGCATAATCTACACTAGCCTAGACAACCAGGGAAGTCAGCATCAACTCCTCCACTAGCCTAGACCACCAGGGAAGTCAGCATCAACTCTTCCACTAGCCTAGACCACCAGGGAAATCAGCATAATCTACACTAGCCTAGACAACCAGGGAAGTCAGCATCAACTACTCCACTAGCCTAGCACTAGCCTAGACCACCAGGAAAGCCAGCATTAACTCCTCCACTAGCCTAGACCACCAGGAAAGCCAGCATTAACTCCTCCACTAGCCTAGACCACCAGGGAATGGGCCTCAGACTGCCAGGAATGTTTATTCATCTGTAGTTTTGCTCTTCCGTGTTCATGTATAAGTTGACTGTTCTTTCATTTCACTCTCAGGTTTGGTGCCGTGGACACTCCTCAGCCTAAGCCCGGCTTCACCGTAAGCGCTCCAGGTTTTTCTTTCGCACCTCCAGCCAAGACCACAACCCCAGCCCCTCCTGGCACCATTGCCATGACCTCTCCATCCCAGCCCATGGGGACGCCCAGCAGACCGTTCTCTGATGGTAATTCTAGCTGATATATAGCTGTATCTCCAGCTGAAGCACCTGTTGTGCCATTATAGGGTCTGTTCTATATATATTACAGCCCATGTACAGTACTCGTATTGTTAATAACCCTTCTTATTGTCCTTGCAGTTTCACAATCCTCGCAGAGCGTTCTCCCGTCCCCAGCTGTGGCCCAGAAGGCGGCCCGTGTCTTACCAGCAGTAGCTAAGCAGGTGGCGCCTCCTCAGGTATTGTCCCCCTTTCTTTTTGGGCTGGAAAACCACAGTGAGCTTAAAGCGGTACTCCGATGCAAAACATCTTATCTCCGGGCCGGCTGCAGCGGTTTCGGAACACGGAAACGTGGAGCTCCCGTGTTCGTGACATCACACCACACCCCTTCCATTCATGTCTGTGGGAGGGGGCGTGACGGCTAGTACGTAGCCTTCACGCCTCCTCCCATAGATCTGAAAGGAGGGGGCGTGGCGGCTGCGGAGCGGAGTTCACTCAATGCACAGATGACCGGGGTTCCGTGGTGGGATCCCTGTGATCTAACATCTTATCCCCTATACCAGTGGTCATCAACCCGCGGACCTCCAGATGTTTCAAAACTACAACTCCCAGCATGCCCGGACAGCCGTTGGCTGTCCGGGCATGCTGGGAGTTGTAGTTTTGCAACATCTAGAGGTCCGCAGGTTGAAGACCACTGCCCTATACATTTGATAGGGGATAAGATGTTTTGCACCGGAGTACCCCTTTAAAGGGGTACTCTGCCCCTAGAGACGTTATCCCCTATCCTTTTGGATAGGGGATAAGATGTCTAGGGACGGAGTACTCCTTTAAAATGGCTGATAACAGAGAACAAAATCCTCATTGTCATCTCCATTTTGTTTTCTGCAGCCTGTAGCAAGTGGAGCATATGACAGAACTGCGGACAACAAAGATCCTATCCACAATGGAATAAAGGAGGAGGTGCGCGAGCTGGAGAAGTAATAGTTAATGTCTCTAGTCTGTGCTGCGCATTTACCTTCTGTCTTTTTTGGCGGCAGATCGCTCATTTTCAGAAGGAGTTGGACGACCTGAAGGAGCGGACGGCTAAGGCTCATTATACTGTAGGAACGGAGGAGGAGATGAGAAAGCTGAGGAAAGACTCTGATGATCTGCAGACATTTGTTCTGGATATCCAGGATACTACAAAGGTAGCGAAGGATATAAAGGAGTGTCAGCTCCGGGGGTTTGGGCGCCGTGTCCCGTGCCCGGTACACATAATACATTCTCCCTGCGGGTTTATTATCAGAGTCGCCTTGTCACGCAAGGGCAGCAGTTCCCATAAGATAAAGTGCAGTGTTTTCCAACCCATGTGTCTCCAACTGTGGCAAAACCATCATGGGGGGGCCCGCCGCTGGGAACCCCACAATCTCGCCTGCCCCACCCCAAACATCTGGCACACGGAGTGAACTTCGCTCCGTGCCAGGTGACTGGTGATGCGGGGCTGAGGCTCGTGATGCCCCCTCCCATAGACTTGCATTGAGGGGGTGTGACCGTGACCTCACGAGATTGTGGGGTTCCCAGCGGCGGGCCCCCCTTGATCAGACATCTTATCCTCCTATCTTTTGGATAGCGATAAGATGTCTAGGGGCAGAGTACCCCTTTAACTCTGTGAGGGCCCCATTGACTTACTAATGTTCAGTCATGTAGTGTCAGACGTTGGTTGACCGTACTCTTCTTTACCTGCACCGACTCTCGTTGACCCCTATATTTCTTTTCGGTTTAGTCGCTCCACGGAGATATTTGCTCCCTGAAAACCCTGATCATGGAAGGCGTGGCCAATGCCGATAACACGCGAGAACAGAAGCAGCGACTTAGTGACCACGCGTATCGCCGTCTCCTGTATAAGAAGCCGCTGGACCCCAGGAGCGAGGCGCAGATGCAGGTAAGACTGGAGGGGTTAACCAGCCGTCACAATACTGCCCCCTGCTGCCCATGTGCTCAGCTCTCATCCTTCTGCAGGAGATCCGCAGACTGGACCAGTACGTAAGGTCGGAGGTTCAGGGGGTCAGCGACGTCCTGGACCTGGAGTGGGACCGCTTCGTGGAGGCCAAGAAAAAACAGAGGTAAGAACTGAGCATCCGGATCATTGCGGACCAGATCTGTGCGGACATTTCTAGATTTTCAATGTCGTGGAAAGTTTTGATGACACCATTATTATTGTTCACTCCTGTATAGAACGGAAATTATTATGGTATTAGTCAGTGGGGAGGGGGGGGTCAGCACCCTCTTTTATTAGACTAGTAAGAGTGTCTCTAGGGTGCCGGACATGTCCCTGCGTTACACTCAGCTCGTTCATATGAATGGACACCGTGTAGTGCTTTATTTCTCCTGTGGTGGCGCTACAGGGAAATTAAAGACGCTGCTCAGTTCCCTTTAGGAAGCACTCCTCCTTACCCTGCACAATCACTATTCCTACAGCACCATTTGTTTTACTCCAGCACAGCTCCAACCATGCGGTTCATTTCTGTGACTGGGTCATGTGATCACCAGTCTAATCACAGAAAATTGTGTAACTTAAAATGTGTCATTTATAAGGCGATTTTGGAAAAACGCATCAAAAACAGGGTGAAATCTTGTTAAACCTTTACGTTATTATCTAAATAATAAAAAAAAAAATCCTAAATCTCTGTTACTGTCTCTATAGGGGATACGCTGTTTCGGACCGCGAGACGCTGTTTAATACCCTCGCCAATAACCAAGAGATCATCAACCAGCAGAGGCAGCGTATTAAACAGTTGATGGACAGCCTGTCCCAGCTGCGGCTCTACAATTGCACTTCGCAGTGGAGCGTGATAGGCGAAGAGTTCAGCAGCCGCAGGTGAGGGGAGCCGAAAACTGCGACAAAAACCTCTAGGACCAAACGCAAGTCTGGTGGTGGTGGGGGGGGGGGGGGGGGCAGGAAATCCTACTTGTGCTAATAAGTTGCTGTTTTTATATAATTATTTATTTTATTTATGGATTGATTTATTGATTTGTTTATTCATTTTATTTTATTTTTTTGTCAGTAATGCTCTGGAGGACCTGCAGGACAATTTGTCAAAGATGATAATAGATACCACAATAAAGCCAACACCAAAGCTTCCACGTAAGTGCAATGCGGCTCCTTGTCAGTGTGAAGAGTTTTTACTGTCCATTTAAAAAAGAAATAAATAAATAAAAAGTTTGACCTGTCCTAGAGAAGGGTTTAAAAGTTTTGATTTGTCAGTGTCTTAATTTTTCATCCCCCCAACCGATAGCTTCATTGAGTGGGGAGAGAAGCATATGTCTAAATGCTTCTCTCCTTGCTCTCTGTGTCGGTGACTGAGACAATCCCATAAACCACGGTTTCCCAACCAGTTTGCCTTCTACTGTTGCAAAACTACAACTCCCAGCCATTGGCTTTCCGGGCATGCAGGGAATTGTCGTTTTGAAACAGCTGGAGGGACCCTGATTGGGAAACACTACCATAGACTTGTGGTCGCACATCGTTGACCTTTATACTAATATTTTATCCTGTTTTGCAGCCAAGTTATCGCCGGTGAAGCAGAATCAGCTAAGAAATTTCCTATCTAAGCGCAAGACCCCACCAGTTAGATCTCTCGCTCCAGGTAACTGACTACATTGACTATGGCACGGTTTCCCAACTAAGGTGCCTCCAGCTGTTGCAAAACTACAACTCCCAGCATGCCTGGATGGATAAAGACAGTCCCCAGAGTGCCAATATTATTGTCATTGTTAATAGTGTTTACAGGGGAGGGGGACCTTACCCGTGCACACGCAAGATCTCCTGGAGTGCCATAGTATTTTATTTACACTAGCAAAACTACAACTCCCAGCATGCCCGGACAGCCTTTGGCTGTCCAGGAATGCTGGGAGTTGTAGTTTTGCAACCGCTGGAGACACCCTGGTTCGGAAAGAATAGTTTATATTGTGTCCTGAGGGTCATTTTGTATGGCAGGGTTGAGGATGGACTAGTGTTTCCCAACCAAGGTGCCTCCAGCTGTTGCAAAACTACAACTCCCAGCATGCCTGGATGGATAAAGACAGTGCCCAGAGTGCCAATATTAATATTATCATTGTTAATATTGTGTTTACGGGGGGGTGCCATAGTATTTTATTTACATTTGCAAAACTACAACTCCCAGCATGCCCGGACAGGCTTTGGCTTTCCGGGCATGCTGGGAGTGGTAGTTTTGCAACCGCTGGAGACATGTTGGTTGGGAAAGACTAGCTTATATTTTGTCCTGAGGGTCATTTTGTATGGCAGGGTTGAGGATGGACAGGTGTTTCCCAACCAGGGTGCCTGCAGCTGTTGCAAAACTACAAGGCCCAGCATGCTCGGACAGCCTTTGGCTGTCTGGTAATGCTGGAAGTTGTAGTTTTGCAACAGCTGCAGGCACCCTGGTTGGCACCCCCTGGCCTATGGTCTGTCCCGGATGATAACATTGGGCGTCTTCTGTTCTTCTCTAGTTTGTGTCTATTTGTTGTGTTTGTATTTTTTTTTAGCCAATCTCTCCCGATCCTCGTTCCTGAATCCGAGTTACATAGAAGACCTGGATGATGTCAGTTCTTCGTCTTCTCTGTCGGAAGCAGCGGATATTCAAGGGAGGCTGTCGGAAGCGCAGCAAGGGGGTCCGGTCAGACAAGAGACCCCACCCCCGGAGCCGTCCCCTGTTCGCCCTGTGCGCCACGTTCCCGTAACCCGCACAGTGTCCATGCAGCCAGGCTTTGGCTCCCCGGCTCCTCCATTTGGAAAGGTTCCGCCCGGCTCTAGACCCATCACCAGCACCCGTAAGTCTTCCCTGCTGACGTAAGCATTGGCCTAATAAATAATACAACCTGCAGACTTACCAAGTGCCGCCTCTCACTCCTGTATCCAGCCGCTGTATCCATGCCGCCAGTGCGGGTGATCCCACCGGGAGCTGACAGCACCATGTTGGCCACCAAGACCGTAAAGCACGGAGCTCCGACCGTCCCTGCAACGCAAGCCGCTGCCGCCGCCGCCGTGAG